>NW_024385618.1:0-11434 GCF_016835505.1 Polypterus senegalus
ACCGCACGTATTGTGGGCATGCATGCTTGACACGTCGACGCTCCTAATGAACGCGGATGGTGTCTTGTGGTATTTCCTCCCAGATCTGTAGAGGGTATCCCTGAGCTGCTGTACAGTCTGAGGAGCAACCTGGCAGCGCCTAATGGACGAAACAAATGTCCACAGATGTTCTATTGGATTTAAGTCAGGGATCGTGAAGGCCATTCAATTGTTTCAATTCCTTCATCCTCCAGGTACTGCCTGCATACTCTTGCCACATGAGGCCGGGCATTGTCGTGCATTAGGAAGAAACCAGGACCTACTGCACCAGCGTAGGGTCTGACAGTGGGTCCAAGGATTTCATCCTGATACCTAATGGCAGTCAAGATGCCGTTGTCTAGCCTGTAGAGGTCTGTGAGTCGCTCCATGGATATGCCTCCAAGATCATCACTGACCCACCACCAAACCAGTCATGCAAAAGCGATGTTACAGGCAGCATAATATTCTCCCGGCTTCTCCTGACCCTTTCCGTCTCACATATACTCAGGGTGAACCTGCTCTCATCTGTGAAAGCACAGGACGCCAGTGGTGGACCTGCCAATTCTGGTATTCTATGGCAAATGCCAATTGAGCTCCCGGTGCTGTGCAGTGAGCACAGGGCAGTAGACATTTGGGCCCTCAGGCAAGCCTCATGAAGTCTGTTTCCTGATTGTTTGGTCAGGAGACATTCACACCAGTGGCCTGCTGGAGGTCATTTTGTAGGGCTCTGGCAGTGCTCATCCTGTTCCTCCTTGCCCAAAGGGCAGATACTGGTCCTGCTGATGAATTATGGACCTTCTATGGCCCTCTCCAGCTCTCCTAGAGTAACTGCTTGTTTCCTAGAATCTCCTCCATGCCCTTGAGACTGTGCAGGGAGACACAGCAAACCTTCTGGCAATGGCACGTATTGATGTGCCATCCTGGAGAAGTTGGACTACCTGTGCAACCTCTGTAGGGTCCAGGTATCGCCTCATGACACTGACTGTAGCCAAATGCAAAACTAGTGAAGAAACATTCAGAAAAGATGAGGAGGGAAAAATGTCAGTGGCCTCCACCTGTTAAACCATTCCTGTTTTGGGGGTTATCTCATTGTTGCCCCTCTAGTGCATCTGTTGTTAATTTCATTAACACCACAGCAGCTGAAACTGATTAACAACCCTCTGCTACTTAACTGACCTGATTAATATCCCATAAGTTTCAATGACTTTATGCTATACTCTGATTAAAAAGTGTTCCTTTAATTCTTTTGAGCAGTATATATATATATATATATATATATATATATATATACTTATATACTACTGGTAGCATGAGGCGATACCTGGACCCTACAGAGGGTTGCACAGGTAGTCCAACTTCTCTAGGATGGCACATCAATACGTGTCATTGCCAGAAGGTTTGCTGTGTCTCCCTGCACAGTCTCAAGGGCATGGAGGAGATTCTAGGAGACAAGCAGTTACTCTAGGAGAGCTGGAGAGGGACATAGAGCGGTCCATAACCCATCAGCAGGACCAGTATCTGCTCCTTTGGGCAGGAGAACAGGATGAGCACTGCCAGAGCCCTACAAATGACCTCCAGCAGGCCACTGGTGAATGTCTCTGACCAAACAACCAGAAAGACTTCATGAGGGTGACCCAAGGGCCCCATGTCCTCTAATGGGCCCTGAGCTCACTCCCAGCACATGCAGCTCGATTGGCATTACTGCCATAGAATACCAGAATTGGCAGATGCACCATTGGTGCCTGTGCTTTACAGATGAGGCTAGTTCACCCTGAGCACGTGACAGAAGTGAAAGGGTCTGGAGAAGCCATGAGAACATTATGCTGCCTGTAACATCATTCAGCATGACAGTTTGGTGGGTTAATGATTGTCTGGGGAGGCATATCCATGGAGGGTCACACAGACCGCTACAGGCTGACAAAGGCACCTTGGCTGCCATTAGGTATCAGGATGAAATCTTGGACCCATGTCAGACCCTATGCTTGACGAGTGGCTCCTGGTGCACGACAATTCCTGGCCTCATGTGAGAATATGCAGGTAGTTCCTGGAGGATGAAGGAATTGATACCATTGACTGGCCGCCACACTTTCCTGACCTAAATCCAATAGAACACCTCTGGGACATTATGTTTTGGTCCATCCAATGCCACCAGGTTGCACCTCAGACTGTCCAGGAGCTCAGTGATGCCCTGGTCCAGATCTGGGAGGAGATCCCACAACACCATCTGTCATCTCATTGAAGCATGCACCATGTTGTCAGGCATGTATACAGAACACAGGGTCCATACAAAGTGCTGCGTACAATTTTGAGTTGCTGCAATTAAGTTTTGGCAAATGGACTAGCCTGCCATAATTTTTTCACTCTGATTTTGGAGCGTCTTTGAATTCAGGGCTCTGTAGGTTGATTATTTTCATTTCCATCAAACGATGTGAGCATCCTTTCGTTCTAACACATTACCCAGTCTATATCAGTATAGATATCCAGGAGGATTTCTTTTCCATTGAGATCTGATGTGTTTTCAAAGTGTTCCTTTAATTTTTTGACAGTATTATATATATATATGCGCAACTATAATATGTTTTATGTTCTGATATTATGACTGACTTTTAATTACTGTGGAAGAAGAAAACAAATCTGCATGGTGGCACAGTGGTTTAACCAGCCACTGGGGATGCACAAACCAGTGAGTTTCTTCGTCCCAGTCCCAAGCCCAGATAAATGGGGAGGGTTATGTCAGGAAGGGCATCTGGTGTAAAATTTTGCCAGATCAATATGTGGATAACAATACAAATTCCCATTCCGGATTGGTTGAGGCCTGGGTTAACAATGGTCGCCACCAGTACTGTTAGCCAACAGGGTGCTGGCGGAAATTGGGCTACTGTTGGCCAAAGAAGCAGAAGAAGAGGAGGGTTAAGAGAGTGGAACGGTAGGAATTTTGAATGCTGGCAGTATGACTGGAAAGAGAGAGTTAGCAGATATGATCAACAGAATGAAGGTTAATATATTGTGCGTGCAAGAGACTAAATGGAAGGGGATTAAAGCCAGGTGGATCAGAGGTGGATTCAAATTGTTCTATATGGTGTGGGTGGGAGGAGAAATAGGGTAGGAGTTATTCGGAAGGAACAATATGTCAAGAGTATTTTGGAGGCGAAAAGATTATCACAGTAATGATTATGAAGCTGGAAATTGGAGGTGTGATGATGAATGTTGTTAGTGCCTCATAGTTGGGTGTCACGATGAATGAGAAAGAAGATTTCTGGAGTGAGTTGGATGAAGTGATGGACAGTGATACACAAGGGACAGAAAGTGGTGATTGGAGAGGATTTCAATGGACATGTTGGTGAAGGGAACAGAGGAGATGAGGAGGTGATGGGTAGGTATGGTGTCAGGGAGAGGAATGAAGAAGGTCAGATGACAGTGGATTTTGCAAAAAGGATGAACATGGCTGTGGTGAATAAATATTTTAAGAAGAGGGAGGGACATAGGGTGCGTGCAAGAGTGGAGGAAGCGCACACTGGTATATTATATCCTATGTAGAAGGGTCAATCTGAAGAAGATTGATGACTGCAAAAGTGGGGGCAGGAGAAAGTATAGTTAGACAGCATAGGATGTGGTCTGTAGGATGAAGTTGGAGAACAAAAGGAGGAGAGTGAGGGCAGAGCCAAGGATAAAATGTTGGAAGTTGAAAAAAGAAGGTTACAAGGTTAAGTTTAGGAAGGAGGTAAGACAGGCACTGGGTGGCAGTGAAGAGTTACCAGGCAGCTGGGCAACTACAGCAGATGTAGTAAGGGTGACAGCAAGGGTGCTTGGCCTGACATCTGGGCAGAGGAAGAAAGAAAAGGAAACCTAGAGGTGGAATAGGGAAGTACAGGAGAGTATACAGAGAAAAAGGATGGTGAAGAAAAGTGGGATAGTCAGAGATGCAGGAAGTAGACAGGATTACAATGGAATAAGGTGTAAGGTGAAGAGAGGTGTTCAAGGCTAAAGAAAAGGTATATGTTGAATTGTATGAAAGGCTAGACACTAAGGAGGGAGAAAAGGATCTTAACCGATTGGCTACACAGGGATCAAGCTGGGAAAGATGTGACAGGTTGGGAGGATAAAGGATACAGATGGAAACATACTCACAAGCAAGGAGGGTGTGTTGAGCAGATGGCAAGAGTACTTTGAAGGCAGATGAATGAAGAGAATGACAGACAGAGAGAGAGAGTAGGACGGATGGTGTGAGATAGTGAATCAGGAAGTGCAACAGGTTAGCAAAAGGAAGTAAGACAGCTATGAAGAAGATGAAGAATGGAAGCAGCTGGTCCAGATGACATACCTGTGGAAGCATGGAGGTGTTTAGGAGAGATCACATTTTAACCAGATTGTTTAAAGGAATCTTGGAAAGTGAGAGGATGCCTAAGGAGAGGAGAAGAAGTGTACTGGTGCGATATTTAAGAATAAGGGGTGTGCAGAGTGTAGTAACTACAGAGGGACAAAATTGATAAGCCACAGCATGAAGTTATGGGAAAGAGTAGTGGAAGCTAGGTTAAGAAGGGAGGTGATGATTAGTGAGCAGTAGTATGGTTTCATGCCAAGAAAGAGCACCACAGATGTGATGTTTGGTCTGCGGGTGTTGATGGAAAAGTATAGAGAAGGCCAGAAGGAGTTGCATTGAGCTTTTGTGGACCTGGAGAAAGCATATGACAGGTGCCTCAAGAGGAGTTGTGGTATTGTATGAGGAAGTCGAGACTGGCAGAGAAGTACATAAGAGTTGTACAGGATGTGTACGAGGGAATTGTGACAGTGGTGAGATCTGCAGTAGGAGAGATGGATGCATTCAATGTGGAGGTGGGATTACATCAGGGATTAGTTCTGAGCCTCTCTTATTTGCAATGGTGATGGACAGGTGGTCAGACAATATTGAAAGGAGTCCCCATGGACTATGATGTTTGCTGATGACTTTGTGATCTGTAGCGATAGTAGGGAGCAGGTTGAGGAAACCTTGGAGAGGTGGAGATATGCTCTAGAGAGTAAAAAGGAATGAAGGCCAGTAGGAACAAGAAGAATACATGTGTAAAATGAGAGGGAGGTCAGTGGAATGGTGAGGATGCAGGAGTAGAGCTGGTGAAGGTGGATGAGTTTAAATATTTGGGATCAACAGTACATAGTACAGGGATTGTGGAAGAGAAGTGAAAAGAGTGCGAGACAGGTGGAATGGGTGGAGAAGAGTGTTGGGAGTAAATTGTGACAGGCGGATATCAGCAAGAGTGAAAGGAAACTCTACAGGACAGTAAGCGAGACCAGCTATGTTATATGGTAGGAGATGGTGGTACTGACCAAAAACAGGAGACAAAGCTGGAGGTGGCAGAGTTAAACATGCTAAGATTTGCATTGGGTGTGCGAGGATGGATAGGATTAGGAACAAGTACATTGAGGATCAAATCAGGTTGGATGGTTGGGAGACAAAGTCAGACAGGAAAGATTGCATTGGTTTGGACATCTACAGAGGAGATGCTGAGTATATTGTGAGAAGAATGTTACTTGATAGAACTGCCAAGCAAGAGGAAAAGTGGAAGGCCTAAGGTGTAACAGAGCAAGATCTAGAGGACATCTAATTGGAGCAGCCAGAAGAAGGTGGTGGTACAGTGGTTTACACTGCTGCCTCACACCTTCAAGGGCAAGTCTGATCTCATGCTGTATATGGATGGAGTTTCAGTTCTCTCCACACCCTTATTCTCAAGGACCCCAGTAGAGACTTTAAATGATCCTGAGCATATGAGGGTGCCATGTAAGGACTGCTTCACCTTCAGAAAAGTGCCAATGTTTATGAGGTATGCTCCACCCCAGACCCTCTGACACTGGATAACACTAGTTAGGCTGAGTAGCATTTTAATTTTGATCTGGTTTTGATAGAGAACCTTACAATTGACAGCAGGTTACAGCATTGCTCCCATTGCTATAGAAACAGAATTCAGTTTTCTGCCATTTCATATCAAAATCAGATATGGTAAATGTATGGATGAACAACCTAATTCACTTTTTAATCATTGTATCTAGTAATTCAGTTATCTATATGTATTTTACAATAAACACGCTTTATAAAACCAATGTGTTGAGCTGGGATATTCAGACAAAATCTGCAGGCAGAGTTCAAATAAGTCATTGATAATGGAGACTGTAAAGTAATATTGGCTCAACATCTACAGAATTTTATGTTTTGGTTATTTTTAATTGTCTAGTGACTTGGGAGGAAAAAGGGCTGGTTAGTTGACAACAATACCTGGAGAAAAACAGATTACACAACCTCGTCTAGGACTGAAACACTATCATTTGCTTTTCTGTCGATGTCATCCCCTCCTACCAGACTTTGCAAGCTTGCATTTACTTTGGCAACTGTCCTCATTTTTAACAGTATCTTTGCCTTCACTGGAAAGCCAAGGCATTCCCCCACCTCTCGCCCCCATGTGTCAGAGGCAAAGTATAAATGGCCGGAGCAGCAGCCTATCCTGCTGTCAGATTTCCATTTCAGAGGTCCAGAAGGATGCATCTCCAAACATTGCTACTGCTTGTTGCCCTGGTGAGGTAGCAGAGAGAGGGGCTGTTCTGCAAATGTTCTCAACCTGCCGCCTTGTGACTCTCCTCTAGTGGAAGAGGCTGCCTTTGCAGCTGTCAACCACATTAACAGCCATCATTACCATGGCTACAAATAAGCCCTCAACAGAATAGAGAAAGTGAAGGTGGCAAACTTGGTGAGTAGACATTCCTGAATTGTTATGCATCAGTTTTATGACTTACGTCGTCATGATAATGTGAATGCAATAGAACAGGGAATTAATTTTGTTAGGTAGTAAATTTAATTTCTGGTATCACGGTAATAATAATAATAATAACAATGAAAATACAATTTATTTATATGTCACCCTTCCATGCTAAAGGCTGCATTAGTTCTCTGGCACAATGATGAATCACATTTAGGGTGACAACGTTTTGGTATTTTGAAGGACTTTGTTTTAGATAAACCCTTTCAAAAATGCACTATGTGCGCACTTCTTTTTTGTTAGTTAGCCCAGATATTGAGAGCTCGTATTTTTTATTGTTACAAATGAATTTCTTATTGATTTCTATATGAATGTTGTGAAGGCAGCACCCTTATGTCAGTTAAATCTTTTCAGCTCTCATAGGTGAGGGAGATGCGAGTGAAATACAATATCACTAAGTCATCGTTGGGGGCTCATTTTCATTTTTCACCATGATCTATCCTTACTTGAGTTATGTTAGTGATGTTACTTCTTGATACTAAGGCAGTCTTTGCTGCTCTGCCCTTTTATCTCATATACACCTTTATTGCTGAACACATTTTGGCTTTTGTCTCATTTTCTATTCATCGATTCATCTCAGTAATTTTCAAATCTGCTTATTCATTTGTTATTCAGTATTGGGCATAAGACAAGAATCATTCCTGCACAATGTGCCTGTCCATCCAAAAGCACGTTAAGTGATTACAGGCTAAATAACTGAACTTTTATATCTTTGAATGG
Organism: Polypterus senegalus; assembly: GCF_016835505.1. NCBI lineage: Eukaryota > Metazoa > Chordata > Cladistia > Polypteriformes > Polypteridae > Polypterus > Polypterus senegalus. The sequence goes on from NW_024385618.1 coordinate 7,542, forward strand.
CATGAAAACCCATACACAGGCACAGGAGAATGTGCAAACTTCACACAGGTACAGATTGGGAAAAGATTTAAATCCTGTTTCATGAAGCTATGAGGCTACAGCATAAAAACCATGATACTCTGCAACCTATGTTGCTTTGTACTAAGCTAAAGTTATCATACTGACAGAAGCAAACATGAAAATTAGGCTTGGATTTCCACTCATCTCTTTATTTTCTCAAAGTTATATATAACCAAAAAGAATATAAAGCAGGAATCAGACCAGAATGAGGCTTCAGTTCAACATAGGATACACAAATTCTTAGTCATACCTGGCAATCTTGAGCCACCAATCCAGTTAACATTTAAGTTTGAGTGAATTAACTGTATTAACCGTAGTAAACATAGAGATCATGCACATTGCATACAGAACTGATTTCTGAAAATATGTGGCAGAAGCTGTAATCACTGGACCACTGTGCTGCTTATTAAGATTTTTCCTGCTGTTTGGTTTCTTTCATTTTCACATCTTTTGCTGTTAAGATAACTAGATTAACCACACATCCATTCACTTTCTGCCCCCACTTTTACCATTACAGACACATAAAGACACAAAGTAGTCTAAAGCTGATTAATATTAATGGAGACCAGAAATATTTGTCCATTAACATTACAGTATCTTTGGGCTATGACCAGTTGACAATGGAGGAGAGAAAACTAAAATCTCCAGTAAGAAGCATGCCTGGTGAAAATAAAACTCTAGAGCGTTCCTAAAAAGAAAGAAAGGGAGAGAAAGTAAAAGTCAGACACAGTCACCGTGTTGGAGACCAAGGAAAAGTGACTGCCTATCTCCTCCTGGGCATTCTACAATAGAGTCGATGCAGGACCATCTAATCTGACATCAAAATCTTTCTATCCATTTATTTCAAAGTTGTCAGTATCACAGATGTCTTTCCAAGGGCAGGAAAAACAGCTTGGCAATAGAGCAGTGGCACCAAGTGTCACAAAAGAGGAGGGTTAGTAGCGTTGCTTTATTGTAGTGTTTATTTTTATAACAATGTGTAACACACAGAGATGCAGTATGCACAGCTAATCAGCAGCTTTAATCAGGATATGATGGACTAAAGTAGAAAGTCTTCAGCCTGGATTTAAAAGCTGAGACTCATTTCTTATACAACCATGAATGTCATTTCACAATTTTGGAGCCCTGTAACTAAAAGCTTGACCTCCCACTGTTATTTTACTGATCCATGGAATCTTAAGAAGGACAGCATCTCAAGATCTTAAGGTGTGCTCTGGTTTGTAAGTAATGCTTTGGCCTTTTAAAGCTTTATACAGTGGTGTGAAAACTATTTGCCCCTTCCTGATTTCTTATTCTTTTGCATGTTTGTCACACAAAATGTTTCTGATCATCAAACACATTTAACCATTAGTCAAATAGAACACTAGTAAACACAAATGCAGTTTTTAAATGATGGTTTTTATTATTTAGGGAGAAAAAAAATCCAAACCTACATGGCCCTGTGTGAAAAAGTAATTGCCCCCTGAACCTAATAACTGGTTGGGCCACCCTTAGCAAATAACTGCAATCAAGCGTTTGATAACTTGCAATGAGTCTTTACAGCTCTGGAGGAATTTTGGCCCACTCATCTTTGCAGAATTGTTGTAATTCAGCTTTATTTGAGGTTTTCTAGCATGAACGCCTTTTTAAGGTCATGCCTATAGCATCTCAATTGATTCAGGTCAGGACTTTGACTAGGCCACTCCAAAGTCTTCATTTTGTTTTCTTCCAGCAATTCAGAGGTGGATTTGCTGGTGTGTTTTGGGTCATTGTCCTGTTGCAGCACCCAAGATCGCTTCAGTTGAACGAACAGATGGCCGGACATTCTCCTTCAGGATTTTTTGGTAGACAGTAGAATTCATGGTTCCATCTATCACAGCAAGCCTTCCAGGTCCTGAAGCAGCAAACAACCCCAGACCATCACACTACCACCACCATATTTTGACTGTTGGTATGATGTTCTTTTTCTGAAATGCTGTGTTCCTTTTACGCCAGATGTAACGGGACATTTGCCTTTCAAAAGTTCAACTTTGTCTCATCAGTCCACAAGGTATTTTCCCAAAAGTCTTGGCAATCATTGAGATGTTTCTTAGCAAAATTGAGACGAGCCCTAATGTTCTTTTTGCTTAACAGTGGTTTTGCGTCTTGAAATCTACCATGCAGGCCGTTTTGCCCAGTCTCTTTCTTATGGTGGAGTCGTGAACAATGACCTTAATTGAGGCAAGTGAGGCCTGCAGTTCTTTAGAGCGTTGTTCTGGGGTCTTTTGTGAGCTCTCGGATGAGTTGTCTCTCGCTCTTGGGGTAATTTTGGTCGGCCGGCCACTCCAGGGAAGGTTCACCACTGTTCCATGTTTTTGCCATTTGTGGATAATGGCTCTCACTGTGTTCACTGGAGTCCCAAAGCTTTAGAAATGGCTTCATAACCTTTACCAGACTGATAGATCTCAATTACTTCTGTTCTCATTTGTTCCTGAATTTCTTTGGATCTTGGCATGATGTCTAGCTTTTGAGGTGCTTTTCTCTTCTCTGTATCAGGCAGCTCCTATTTAAGTGATTTCTATTAAACAGGTGGGCAGTAATCAGGCCGGGGGGTGGCTGAATTGAACTCGGGTGTGATACACCAAGTTGGTTATTTTTAAGTAGGGGACTTTTCACACAGGGCCATGTAGGTTTGGTTTTTTTTCTCCTAAATAAAAAAAACCATCATTTAAAAAGTGCATTTTGTGTTTACTTGTGTTATATTTGACTAAGGGTTTAAAAATGTGTTTGATGATCAAACATTTTGTGTGACAACCATGCAAAAGAATAAGAAATCAGGAAGGCAAATATTTTTTCACACCACTGTATATAAGAAGAAAATTTTGAAATTAAGCCTAAGCAACTGGAAGCCTGTGTAAAAACATAAAAGCAGGAGTTATATGTTTGTACTTTCAACTTCTTGTAATGACTCTTGCAGAAGCATTTTATATTAAATTGCATAAAGACCGATTTGAACAGTCAGTCAATAACACTTTTTAAAAGGGCAATTCCACTAGAAATAAATGCAAAATTAATTTCTCAGTATCCTCCATATTTAGAAAATGTCTTAATTTTACAACATTTTTAAAATTGAAAATGGTTTTAATGATTTTGTAATGTGTTTCAAAACACTTATTGATGTCAAAGAAAAACATATATTGTCTGCTAATTCAGTAAAACTAATCTTTTGTTCAACTGAGATAGAGGTGGCATCAGAGCTGTCTCCACATCATCATAGGCCCCCATGCAAAATAATGTGCTGGGGCCCCATTTTGATAGCAAAACAGAAACATACATGGCATCGAAACATTGTGGCCCCGGCGTGCCATACGTTAAAAAATGTCTTGGAGGCATCTTCATATCAGTGAAAATTAATGTGTTTACTCATGACTGTTCCAAATGGGAGCATATTAAGTAAAACTGATAAAAGGTTCAGTACTGAGCCCTGAGGATGCATATTTTAAATTCTGAGTATAATGATAGAGTACTGTTAGCATATATCTTTAGATACTGTAAAGATTTCATAACTAAGAAGTAAACTAGGAAAAAAGAGTGAATAAGAGCCCACTGTGTTTTGAAATAGCCTTCATGAGGATGACTTATATAAAAATATCTCATGTAAAAATAATAGAATGTATTTGATTGAAAGAAATAATAATGTCTTATATTATTAGACATGAAGCATCTGAATTAAAGTTTCACAGTAAATTTATTGCTTTGAAGGTATAGCATCGATCCCCAGTAACTGGCAAAGTACAACTAATTTTTGAACACACCAATAAATTATTGCAGAGTAAGATTTACATATCTCACTTGGAACGCTGCAGGTAATGAAC
>NW_024385619.1:0-13794 GCF_016835505.1 Polypterus senegalus
ATTCAATGATTGGTTTCTCAAAAATCCATTACAACCCCAAAACTTTCTTTTCTCTCCCTGTTTTCTTTTTCCGGTTTTCTGTGATGCCACTACCACCTAATCAAAGCACCATCATATTCCTACATTGAACATTGAGGCTGGAAGTCCACATGATCATCATCATCAAGTCCTTCCATGAGAACCCTAAATACAATGAAGACTGGTCATTTATGTTGGTAGAATGCTCAGAGGCTGGGCGGTCTCATGGTCGGGAAAACCCTGTAGATTTTACTTTTTCTCCAGCCGTTTGGGAGTTTTTTGTTTTTCTGTCCTCCCTGGCCATCGGACCTTACTTTTATTCTATATTAATGAATTCTGTCTTACTTTTCTTATTTATTTTGTCTTTTTCATCATGAAAGCACTTGAGCTACATTATTTGTATAAAAATGTGCTATATAAATAAATGTTGTTGTTGTAAGTTGCCTCCAAAGCTTGATATTGTAATCCTTTTAGTTAGTCAAAAAAAGGTGTCATTTTGACTTCTCACTACATTAATAAGTAACAGAACAGCGATTCCATAGAAAAAAGGTTTTGGTTGTTTTTAAAGCAATAAAGGGAAAGGATCAGCGTTGTATAGATAAGCGCCAGCATTAAGAAACCCAATCAATCACAAGGGGGTGTAAGAGAGATGGGACAGTAAAAAATTAACTAGCAGCAGATATTCAGTAAGCAAGTTTTGTTTTATTTGTTTATTTTAGATTGAACACTAGTATTCAGAAGTAGAGCAGTTAAGTGGGCAACAGTGTAAAGTTTATTAATATGGGGAATACAAACTGTGCAGGGAAAGCTTTAAGTAGGAATAAGATGAGTGCAAAATTAGAGAACAGACAGAGAAAAATAAAGTTAACCTCATAGAAGGACAAACAGCAGGCAGTTGAAAGTTTAAATATTGATCTGCTTGGGGCCAGAAGATGTAAAAAAAGCTGTAGAGTTCAATAATGTAATTTTTTGGCTTAATTTTTTACATTTTACCATTTTAAGTTAAATCATTAATTTTAAGTTATAAAAAGAAAAGTGAAGGCAGTTTTTGTAATTCTAAATCATAAAACCTTGAGCTCAGGTTGCTGAACTGGAGGAGGGTTGGCTGGCCCCTGCTGTAGTAGAGATTGGTGGACCTAGCCCAGGTGTCCTTTAGAGATAATGTGTACCCCTAAGGTGGCACAGGAAGATATTTCACACCAGACAGGTAGAGATAGGTGGGACATGGTACAAGGTAAAGGGTGGACACTGCCAGATGACATCAACCCCAGAACTGGAATTGTCAAAACATTTTCAGGTTCTGTGAAACTGGGCAGTGTCTCTGATGATTCTGAGGGGTAGGCAGGAATAAAAGCCCCAACGGGTCACCTCAAAATCAGTTCAGAAAGAGAGTAGTGATTGTTGGGGACTCGTCATTGGGGGAGCACAGGTTTGCTCCAGCGACAGAGAGTCTTGCATGGTGCGTTGCTTTTTGGGTGCCCCACGTGGGAGAACTCCCTAAAAGGGAGGATAGACTGTTGACCAGAGCGGGGGTGGACCCATTTTTGGATTGTCCATTTAGGAACAAATGACATACATAAGGGTAGTCTGTCAGTTCTGCAACCCAAAATTTAAAAAAGAGTTAGGTGCCAGGCTGAGGAGCAGTACTGACAAGGTAGTCTTTTTGAAGACAGTCCAGGTAAGACTGAGGGGATTAAAAGGTTTAAACGCATGGCTCAAATCTTTGTGCAGGTACAGAGTAGAAGGGTTTTAGGTTTTATAGGGCATTGGGACTCTTTTGGAACAGATGGGTTAGGGCAAGGGTTAGGGTTAGAGATGGGTTATATCTGAAGGGGAGGGCCAGTGTAATGGGGGGCCCATGAGTAGGTTAAGAAAGGGACTGTTTAAACTAGGGAATGGGGCAGGAAATTTAGAACAACCCAGGTTTAGAAATATACATGGGGAGGAGCATGTATAGTGAAAAATTTAAAAAATGCGTAGTAATGTAAATTCTAACCAACATTTAAATGTAAAAGGAGCAACATATTAAAATAGTTTGTCTTACCGCTAGAATTCTGATACCTAGGAAAAAGTCATAATCCCAGACTACCTTCAATTCTTTCACACCTCCTCATCCAGCGTCTTTTTTTTTGTAAATTGCCGATCAGCACTGGAAACAAGCAGCCTGCTCTCCCATCCCCACTGACCCGCTGAAGTTCTCCCCCCGCTAAAGGCACTCTACCTTCATTTAGTTCCGGAATTGTATAGGGTAAATAATATATGTTTTAGGAATACATACATTTCATTTTGTTCCCTGTCTAACGATATGGGTAAATTTTGGGTGACATGAAATGAGGCAAGCCGTTGAATCATAACTAAAGCAGAATATTTTTTTAGTTATATATAATGACAAAATGTTGAAAGAAGTATAATGTGTAAATTTAAGTCAAATATCAAATAAACACTTTTTTTGAAAAAATACACATATAACAAAACAAATTTTACTTTTATTCAAGAATATAACCAAAAAAAAAATAAATTGGGTTGGGGGGAATGCTGACACATCCCTTGGCTGGTGCGAGGGGAGAACTACTGTCAAATAATCAAGAGGTTGGGGGGTTTAATTCCGGGGCCACCTGCATTTACCCTTTTTTAGTAGTGAGCTGCTCTTTTTGTTACTATCTATACTAATAAAAGGAAAACCCCCACTCACTCACTCACTCACTGACTGGCTCACTGACTCATCACTAATTCTCCAACTTCCTGTTTTAGGTAGAAGGCTGAAATTTGGCAGGCTCATTCCTACAGCTACTTACAAAGTTGGGCAGGTTTCATTTCAAAATTCTATGCGTAATGATCATAACTGGAACCTACTTTTTTATCCATATACTATAATATACTTCTGCTTTTGATGCCCGTGGGAGGGAAGACGCCCCGCGTAATTTAGTGCCTGCCAACATAAGGCCATCCGTCAGCGGCAATCCAATAGAAACACTGCTGCTAAATATTCACGGGTGAAGAACTGTGCTTATGCAGAGGAAGATGAGATGGTCAGGGTGGTATTTGGCACAAACTCAGAAACTGCGAGAGAAACTTTTTAAATGCCGGGTCTTAGCTAACATTAAATACAGCCGTGGGTGGAAAAAATCAATGTCCGCTAAAGGAAGACAGTGTAAAAAAAACCCGTGCATGCAGTGTGTCCGCCCCAGATAAGAGGAAGACGAGGGTGTTTATTGATGCAGTAAGAAACCAATCGAAAATGAAACCTGTTACCTTTACAACGATTGACAAACCGGAAAGTAACTTGAACACAACACATCCTACAAATACGAACCTGATTGAAAGAAATAATTATAATCAAATCCGATGACAGCAACACTCATAAACCACAAAACAATTTGAATTGACAATATGTTCGTTTTTTTTAAAGCCTTTTTTTTTTTCCCCTTTAACCCCTTTCGCCGGGCGGATTTATAAAATATATACAAAATACCCGCTGGCGGGAAGAGTGTTTTAAAAGGGTTATGAAAAAGCCCCCAAAAAATACGTAAATGTTTTTAAGAAATTTTTTGTTATTGATAAGTTTGTTTCATATCTATATTTATATATATATATATTTATATATATCTGTATATATATATATATATTCTTTTATATATATATATATATATATATATATATATATATATATATATATAAAAAACCTGGTTGGCGGGAAAAAAAAAGGGAAACATTTTAATAATACGAAAAATGATTGACAATGTAATTTTTTTGTCATTGTCATGAGTGTTGCGGGCATATATATATATATATATATATATATATATATATATATATATTTTTGTTTTGTATGTTTTATTTTTAAAAAACACACCAACACATATATAAAAATATATATAAAATATATATATATATACATATATATATAAAAACATCTATAATATATATAATTATATATATATCATATACAAAATAATATATAATATACATATATAAATACTGTAAAACAAAAAATATATATATACATATTATATACAAAAACATATCTACATATATACATATCCACATATATATATAAGGGTGGGACTGATTAAAAAATTAAACCCAATTAATTAGAGGCTTTTAAAATTAATTTTGATTAATGGGAAACCCCCCCAAAGAAATTTTTTTTAATTTAAAATTTTTTTTGGGGGAAGAACAAAAAATAGAAGAATAATTTTTTTTCTGAAGGGTTTTTTTTTTGAAAAAAAAACCAAACTCTTTTTAATTAAAAAAAAAAAATAATTGGGTTAAAAGGGAAAATTTAAAATGGATTTAGTTTAAGTATTTTTAAGTAGATTTTCAAATAGTATTGTCTTTAAAAATAAAAAAAATTTCAAAAAAAGGCAGTTTTTCTTTTTAAAAAAATAAGTCAGAAACAAAAAAGGTAATTTGAAACAATTTTTAAACTTGAGTAACCTTAAAAATTATTTTGTACATTAGGCAAAAACGGTGTTCATTGAACATTTTGAAGTAGATGTAATCAGAATTACAAAGGGGTCAGGAAGCCCAATGATCCCAGTAAGACCCACAAAGTCCGTTTTTCTGTAATGCATCTAATTTTGTTTGTTTTTTCAGGGGCACAAAACCATGCTTTTATAAAGGTAATGGAATCAAAATGATCGTCGAAAAACCGCTTTATTCCGACTCTAACATTTGAGCTGTGAGGTGCATCAGTGAAATGGATGTACCGGGAAAACGCATTAAAAAAGTTCCGTTTGCGGAATTAAAGTGTGATTAAATCTTATTTTTTACGTTATGGAGACATGCATAAGCTTCTCAGCTGTATTTTGGCAAAAAAGGCTTTTTTAAAATACGTAACATGATTCTCGTTAACAATATTTTTCATCCCCAAACCAAGGAATCAAAAGGTAAAATGAATGGTGCAAAATACCAGTGCATCCCCTCTGGGGGTGACCCAATGTGGCAAGGCGAAGACTTAAATTCGCCACAGCGGTTTGTCTATCGGGTATGTACTGTAGATGCGGCAGTGGAGAAGTGGGTTATGGGGAACATTTAAAAATACGTAAAGATTGTCAATATACAGCAATTTTTTTTGTGAGTTTATTGAATTTGCTGTCATCAAGGATTTGATTATCATTATTTGTTTCAATCAGGGTCAAATGCGTGTTTTGGTTCAAGTTACTTTCCCGTGTTTGTCAATTTTTTAAAGATAAGATTTTTCATTCATCGATTGTTTTTTACCATCAAAAAACCCCGTTTTCCTCTTTTTTTAGTGGACAAACTGCATCCGGTTTTTTTTTACAGTTTTCCCTTTTGGGGGACATTGATTTTTTCCACCAGGGCTTTGTTTCCCAGTAGCGATTTATGAAATGATTCTATTATCAGCGCCCAAAATTTTTTCTGCCCTTTTAATTGTGTTTCGGTTTTGTTCAGCACCTTTTAATTTTTTTCTGTTCCCCCGTTCCACCACCTGTCACATGAAGGGTTTCCCCCTTTTGACCGTTAATGTAAAAAGGGCCAAATTTCGGGTTTGGTTTTGGGCCAAAAAAAACCCACCCTCATCTTTTGCATAAACCGTTTTTTTAAAATTTCCCCCATTTTTTTATTCCCTTGGGGGTTTTAAGGGGAATAAAAATTTTTGGGCCTTTTATGAAAAATTTTTATCTTAGGCCCTTTTTTTTTTGGGGCGATTTTGAAAGCTTGTACACATTTCTTCAAATTTTTCGCCTTCCCCTTTTGGGGAAACTTTTGGGTATCCGTTTAGTTCTTTTGTTTTTAGCACGTGGGAGGGGGGTGCCCGGAAAAACCCCCCCCACCCCCTAATTATTTCAAAGTAAAAAAAAAGGTTCCAGTTATGACCTACGCGTAAATTTGAAATTAAACCTGCCCAACTTTTGTAAGTAAGCTGTAAGGAATAAGCCTGCCAAATTTCAGCCTTCTACCTACACAGGAAGTTGGAGAATTAGTGATGAGTCAGTGAGTGGTGAGTGAGTGGGAGTGAGTGAGTGAGGGCTTTGCCTTTATTAGTATAGATATATATGTATATATATATAAACCGATCTACATACTCTCAAATAGATAAACCACAAGCCTGGTAGCAATGGTAGAGCTTGCCTCTAGTGCCGACGATCCGAGGTTTGATTCCTAGAGAGTGCACTGAGTATGTACAGACGCTTCTGATTCATTTTACCCTTGCATCCCCTTGGTTTGAGACATATGAAAAAATATGCGGTTAACGCAGAAAGACAGACACCAATTGAAGCTTTATGAATAATGGATACTTTATTGCCTATCAATGATTGTTTTGGTAAAGCCATACTCAGTGTATTCATTAGATGAAACGGTAAAAAGTAAGAGCTGAGGAGTGACTTATTGAGGCACGTAGACAAAACTCACAATAGCCGTGGGCTCGATGTATTAGCACGTCAATTCGATCTGAATTGCCGATCACATTCGAAAAATATATCTTTTCAAGTTCTATTTAGTCCATATGTGTCAAACTCAAGGCCCTTGGGCCACATCCGCATGGCATGTAATTATATCCGCTCATGAGATCATTTTATATAATTGTTATTAATGGCCGGGATATAGAGCGCTAGTAACACAATAAACTACAGATCCCATAATGCAGCGCTTCAGCTGCCTTGCGAACACTTACCACGCTAATCAAGTCAGCTTATAATGCTGCAAGTAATTGCAATCTAGCCCACACGATGCCAAGAGAAAGTTGACTCTGAAAATAGAGCCTTTAAAACCAATGAGTCTGAGTATATGTTTACTGACATGCAGTAAACCGCGTGTCTCATTTGTGGAGCTAATGAGGCTGTAATTACAGAATTTAATCTAAGACGGCACTATAAGACAAAACATCAGGATAACCTGAAAGATCTGAATGCAATGCACAAGATACAGAAAGCAGAAGAGTTCAAGAAGAATCTGACACTTCAGCAGACGTTTTTACCCGTGCAAAATCACAAACTGATTTCAAGTGAAGCTGCTTTTTATGGGAGACACAAATGCACCAGTGCAACTTGCCCCACTTTCCCTGTTGCCAGGTAATGTTGAACCAAGTTGGCATACGGTGTTCCAAATCGCACTTTGCTGATAAACTGAGCGACTGCACACTGAGTTCGCATGGCGCTTTGGTGACTTTGAAGAACAAAAAAAGAATTTTGAGTTGTTTGCAACCCGCTTGCCGTCGATGTGGAAACTGCATCTGTGCAGATTCAAATGGAGGTGATTGAGCTGCAGTGTAATGGCACACTGAAGCAGAGTACAATCTGCGGCCCGCACAGTTTATTCACTCCATTCCCGAGAATGCTTGCTCCGTCTACATGCGGCCGAACCTTGTGCATATTTGGTAGCACATATCTGTGTGAGAAGCCTTTCTCAGTCATGAAGACTAACAAAACAGCACACAGGAGTCGCCTCACTGATGAGCACCTGCAATCCATCCTGAGAATCTCCACAACACAGAACCTCACACCAAACATAAACAAACTTGTTGCCAAAAAAAGATGCCAGGCGTCCAGCTCTGATAAAATGACATAAGAGCAAAGACAACTGAATGATTTGATTTGTTATTGCTGAAAAGAACACATTTTATTTATATTTCCAGGTTTTGTTATGCAGCATGTTCATATTTGAATTTCTATAATTTTGACAGCATATATTTTTATGGAGAGCAAAATCTTTTGGGATATTTAAAATTTAAGTTTATTTTTGATATAAAATTACATAAGAGTAAAGAAATTTGAATGTTTGTTCTTTTAACGTTTACTTTATTTCTAACTTGTATAATTTAGACAGGATATATTTTTAGGGAAAGGCAAAATATTATAAGTTATTTAAGGTTTGAGTTGATTTATTCCGGAATAATATTCCTGTCGGTTTTTATTCATATTTATGTTCAAAAAAGTTAAGTTTTAAAAGTTTTAAAAGTTTAGTTTTAGTGTGTTCAATAAATGTTTATCCTGTTCGACGTGCGACCTAAAAAGTGTTTTGGATTTTGGCCCCTTATGCAATTGAGTTTGACACCCCTGATTTAGTCGATACTAATATCTTTGGTTGGAATGTAAGGCGAATTTACCCCTTTACATCTGTAAAGTGAATAAAATTTATAATGATGCCTACATTTAACTTACATTCCTACCAAAGATATTTCTGTCGACTAAATAAAAATTCCTTCTATTTAAAATTTAAATAGAACTTGAACGATTGTAGTTTATAATATCCAGAGACTTGCACTTAGGTGAGTCAACAGCTATTGCACTGATACAAAATAGCCTGCCCATTTAATTATTTAGAATGGATAAATAAATTAAGATTTTGTACAAATAATTTTCATTTTCTTCCTTGATGGATTCTACCCCAACAGTTGCTCACCCAAAGATATATATTTATATATGTTTATAAGTGTGTGTGTGTATATACTGTGTATATATATATATATATATATATATATATATATATATATTGTAACAAACAAAGCAACAGACAACATAAAGGTTTGGGTTTTCGCCCAATACTGAAAAATTTTCCACAGTATAAATCAAAACTCAGGGTCAAATACATGAACCAAAAGTTCACTATCCCACGACACCAAAGATGGCGTCAGTGGACATTTTATGGAGGAGGAGCCGGAAGTGGAGGAATGCTGGGAAGGAACGTGGGGAAAGATGGGATCGGGCGTCAGTAACAATGGAGGAGTAGCGTGTCTGGGGAAGAATAAGGCTTATGATGGCAGAGTGTCTTTTTTTCTGTAAGAAAGAAAAGGAGAAAGGTTAGTACCCCGCCACTCCCTGCCAGTGAATGTCTTCCCAAGCGTGTTAAGGTCTGTCCGCGGTCTCCTACTCACGCGTGCGTGACAATATATATATATGACAGCAACACTCATCACTCACAACAGTGACAAAACAATTACATTGACAATCATGTTACGTTATTTTCAAAATGTTTCCTTTTCTTTTTCATTACTTCTTTAACACATTACTTCTTTGCTAGTAATAGAATAAAAACACCCTTCAGCTTAAAGAACACAAATTCTTCTTTGTTGAGCAGGTAAACTGTCTCGAAGTAGCAGCTTGGGTACAAGCTGTCTTGGGACAGAGAACAGAAGATTGAGCAATTGGGTTGGTTGGGGCTCGGTTCTTTAAATATTCTAACAACATATGAGAAGCATGCTATACAGTAAGAGAGCAAAGACATAGCTGATCCCACAAAAGGCCAGTTAAAAGTGTGTTTATTCCCCAATGAAATACTGTTTAGGAGGAGGTTTTCAACGGGCAGCTGTGTTTCATTGCCATTGGTTTACTGTCTAACAGAGAGTTAGGTAAGAGAATATCAGTGTGCAGCAGCTGGCATTACATGGTAGGAATACAGAGCAAAGAAACCACCAAAAGCTGTCTTTGACTGCTGCCGCTGTTGGGACACTGGTCACAATGTATAGATATAGGCAGAGACATGAGTTTGTCACAGTTTATTCACGTGGAAGAACTTTTTTTGTTCCCAAAGCAGAGCAGCTCAACATAAATAAACAGCACCAAAGCCCAGTTCTTTCTTTTCTTCTCTTCTCTTTCTCTCTCTTTTCACCACTCCACTTTCTCCTGGCAAACTTCAGTCCACCTCCTCCTGACTCTGGCTCCTCAAGTACTGCCGATTTAACAGTCAATCTACATCCCTACCCTCACACATGGTCATGAACTTTGGTAATGACTGAAAGAAAGAGATTGCGGGTATAAGCACAAAATGAGGTCTCTCCAAGAGGGGTGGCCTGGCCCTCATAGATCTCAGTGTGTGATGGGTTCTCATTAGAAGAAGCTCGGAGTAGAGCTGCTGGGAAAATCCATCGAAAGAAGCCAATTTGATATGGATGCCTCCCGTAGAGGTTTTACGGCATGATAAACTGGGAGGTAATTCCAGGAAGTACCATGGCTCACTGGGTGGATTATATCTCCCAGATGGTCTGGAAATGCTTTAGGGTTCCACAGTATCAACTGGCAAATGTGGCTGAGGAAAGGGACATATGAGCCTTACTGCTGAGACTGTTTCCTCCATGATCTGGCTTCAGATAAACAGTGAAAAATGAAAGACTGAATGAATTAATGAATTAATATATGACTAAAAGGGCTATTACTTTGCCTGGCATACCAGAAAGGTTAGGCAGTATCACATATGTCCCTTTACTAGCCAGTCAAGCCTTTCTACTCTCTGCTGTTAATCAGTATTGCAGAATTGCTGTGCTACACCTGTTCTAATAGCATTGATGTCACCCAGCCTTCTCCAGAAGATTGCAAGCTTAGAAAGGGCTCTCATCTGTACAGTGACTACTGTATGTCAATATAAATAACTTTCTTTGTTATATTAATTTCTGTGTTACCCTCCCTTACAAGTGATTTTTTCCTTTCAAATGGACGGTGTTGCGAAAAGTCAAAAATGAAAGGATGAAAGGTTAGAACAGGGATGTTTCAAAGCTGTAATGTTGGCATTTACGGAATACCTGATTGTACCTGAGGAATTAATAAAGCAACTTTATCAACATTTTGCAAACTGACCTTAATGAGAAATGGGACTGCTCATTTTGCAAGGCAGTAATAGTTTATGTTTTCCCTTTCAGGTGAACCCTCATTTGCTGTCAGGTCACACAGGAGGCTAATCCTGTCTTGTCTGTTGTGTCTTTTGACTGTGAGAACGATGAACACAATCTGCCATTAGCTTTCTCTGTTTGTCTTGTCTGTGCGATCAAACCTTCAGTGACTGCCAGTCTGCACAGTAATCCAGTCTCCATTCCGAACTGCTGTGGCTGTTGTTCTTGTCTTGTCTGTGCGCATCACTAGCTCTCAGTTAGACAGTGACTGCCATGTCCCCATTTTCCTGTGCTTTAGGCCAACACCACTTAGGTGATAGCTGCCCATTTCCTTTCCTTTATGCTGCCTGCTTGCTCTTGTGGCAAAAAATGTTCCTTGCCTTTGATCCGCCTATTAGGGCCAAGCATGTAAAACAAACATTTTTATTGTCTTTAGGTGTAGGTTAATTGGCTTAGTTATTTAATTACTATAAAGTATAATCTAAGCTTATTTCACTCTGATGGAAAAGTATGTTATTACCCTTTGCTTTGACAAGCTTCACAAAATGTGTACTTCCTTTTTTGAGTTTTCATAATTATGGAACGCTTATTGTATATACCACTATGTAATTCACATTTACTTTTGCACTTTTTAGTAAAATTTTATACTTTCTTAGATTATGTTAGTACTGTAACACTGACTGGGCTTCTTCATCTCATGCACCCACAGCAGTAATTGAAATGAAGCATCTGAACTGCCCCTGTCACCCCATATAAAAAGTTCTATAAAATGGCTATAATTTAATGTTTTGTATAAATCACGAAAGTTAATATATAGCTGTGCATGTACATACACAATACTAACTAAATATGTGTAGTATTAAACATACATTGCAATGTGCAAGTGATACATATATTGATATAAATTAATGGATTATATGAGGAAAATACAAGTGGGACATACTGTATATGTGGCAAACCTTAATATTTAGCTTAATTTACCATCAAGTCATTTTCTCAATAACTAATAATAATAAGTAAACATTTAAATCTATTCTTAACAACTGCAGTGTACAAGCATTTTAATATGACTTCTTATATATGTAATAAATGTACATTTAAAAGTGAAAAAACGACAGTTAGTTTGAGATGCTACAAATTATTACTGTAAAATACATAATATAACTTTATGCAGGACATATAAAATTCCTCTTCCCATTGCATTCTATCTGTGTTAGATCTGGGTTTATGGCAAAAAATACAACACTTCATGGATATAAAAAGATGCACTATTTGCTCTTTATGGGAAAACAACTTTGAAGTGTAAATATTAAGTAACTGCAAATGCAGCAATTAGTCGTAGCAGGAAAAAAAATGCTTTTTGGAATACTCCTCATTATGGCCAGTGGGTGTTATCTTCTGCCTAAATTTAGTTTTATTTTACCACTGTTCATTTTAACACAAGACATTTATTTTGTATATTTTCCTTTATTATGTTTTCACCACACACAGACACAACAATAAGATGAATATGCAATATAAAAGCGACAAAAAATGGTATAGTTTACAAATTAACTTTACTTTTCTTGGATCGTGTTAAGAAAGTATTGGGATTTTCTTTTGTTTCTGTAACTCTTCATCTTTGCACAAACAATAAAATCTTTTGTTCTGACATTGGAAGTTTATGTTACTTTATTTAAACTGTCTGGCTTTTTGTATCAGAAAGCAGCTGCTACAAATCTAGTGAAACAATATAGCCCTGACTTTCTAATGATCGTGAACTTCATCCTGAGTTGGCGTGCAAGCCAATGTTCAAGGCAGTGTGGCAGTTTTCAAAGAAGGCATGGTGAGCGGAAGTTGAAGTCACCAAATAGAAGGTTTAAAACTTTAGCTTAGAGTTATCTGCTAACAAGACACTGTCCCACATGTGTGCTTAGGAGGCAGCCAAAAGGTCCAAATGAGATTGAAAGTACAACATCAATCCACTATGGATTGGAAACAAGAACTACGCCTTTCTCTCTTTTCCAACAGACCCATGAAAGAATAGTGATTCTTTTTCATCCCAACCAGATGAAGGCAATTCCACTACCCATCTGATGACATCTCTTCCGGTCCTGAACAATAACGTCACTTTTCCAGTCTTGATATGATGGCCTACTTCGTCCTCATCCAAGGACCTCATCTCCATTAACCTGGAAGACATCACTTCTTGTTTTGCTTTTCATGGCATGTCTTATTCCTCTACTTTGTTGTAACTTCCTCTCTCCTGATATAAAGAATGCTACCAACTGTATATCTTACATATGAACAGAAGACCAGTCACATTTGACTACTCTTCATCCATGAGATTATATGGAATTCTCAACACTTTATGCTTGTTTTGTTTTTTTTTTTATCACAACACCAAAAAGCCAGTAAGTTTGCCTATGGTTAATTAAAATATATGTGCTGGTTAATAGTGAGAGGTCAAGCAAAATGAAACCTTTTCTTAACTAAAAGATTATATTATGCAAGCTTTTGAGGCAATCTCAGAACCCTTCTTCAGGCAAAATGTAATACAGAAACTGGAGTTCCCTGTGTTTATATATACACTAGGACAAGTAACAACATTGGTAAATCTTTAAGTGAGACATCTTAAATGTAAAAAATTAATAGACCTCTTCAGGTTAAGATTCATTTAACAAGAAGAAGAACAATGTATGGTCAAGACCTTTACATAAGATACCTGTTCAACAAAGTCTTTTGAAGTTTCTGATGAGTTTTCAATACAATGTGGGTCTGTAGACAGGTTGTCTGGGTCAGTGATGCAAGCAATCCTCGTACCTGCCATAAAGCTCTTGGTTTTGGTTAATGTAATAGTAATGAATGTTAACCATTCATCTAAACAATGTAGTGTCACATTGTGAATATGTAATTATTATGCAAGGATAACACTGTTTGACATTATCTTACAGTTTGGATAAGCCTGCTCTGTTACAGCAGATTTGCCAAAATCACAGATTGGGACGGCTATCCTTTCAAGCAACCAAAAAAAAAAAGATGTTAGGCAATAATAATAATATTAATTAAAATATAATTATAGATATATACATATATATATTCTAAACAACAAGTAAATTTATGTACATATGTAGGAGAGAACATATATAAAAATAGTCACAGAATATTCAGAATAGTACACTTTGAGCGATCATGCAGCAAATGTAGGATGACATAGCACACGATTCGCG
>NW_024385620.1:0-12447 GCF_016835505.1 Polypterus senegalus
TTTTAAAACATGAAACTCAAATTTCCCCAACTTTTTTTTTAATCAATAAGGGGTTTCAAAAGTGAGTTTGGAATTTGAAGTGCACTTTGAAGAAAAACAGTTGGGAACCATCAAACGGTTCTTAACCATAAGGTACTGGGATTTCATCATTTAGAACTGCTTTTACCAGAGTATTTTGACATTACACAGCGTTAGAGTTGATGGTAACCTTATTTCACCCTAACGCGTTTCAGGGCCTGAAAATAACTGTGTGTACACATGTGGCCCTTAGTTTTCCACCAGGAACTGATCAAAACAGTTCATTTCTGTAAAAACTACTGTCTGATGTTTTTCAAGTGGTTTCACAACATAGAAGTTAAGATTCATTGAGTTTCCTCAACTTTAGATTTGGCCCATTGCAAGTTAATGGGGATTTCAAAAGAGTGAGGTTTAAGATGTGAAGTGCACTATGAAAAACAGTTGGAAACCATCCAAACAGTTCTTAACCATAAAGGGTACTGGGGATTTTATCATTTAGAAGTTCTTTTTACAGAGTTACTTTGACTTTACACAGCGTTAGAGTTGAAGGTAACCTTATTTCACCATAACAGCGTTTCAGGGCCTGAAAATCACTTTGTTTACACATGTGTGACGCCTTGTTTTCCACCAAGGAAACTGTTTCAAAACAGTTCATTTCTGTAAAAACTATGTCATAAAGTGTTTCAAGTGGTTTCACAACGCATAGAAGTTAAGACTTCATTGAGTTTCACTCAACTTCAGATTTTGTCCATTGCAAGTTAATGGGGATTTCAAAAAGTGAGTTTGAGATGTTGAAGTGCACTTTGAAAAACGGTTGGGAAACCATCCAAACAGTTCTTAACCATAAGGGTACTGGGGATTTCATCATTTAGAACTGCTTTTACCAGAGTACTTTGACTTTCCACAGCGTTAGAGTTGAAGGTAACCTTATTTCATCATAGGCTGCTTTCAGGACCTGAAAACAACTTTGTTTACACGTATGTGACGACTTGTTTTCCACCAGGAAACTGTTCAAAACAGTTCATTTCTGTAAAAAACTATGTCGCAGATGTTTTTCAAGTGGTTTCACAACATAGAAGTTAAGACTCATTGAGTTTCACTCAACTTTAGATTTGGCCCAATGCAAGTCAAAGGGGATTTCAAAAGTGAGTTTGAGATGTTGAAGTGCACTTTGAAAAACAGTTGGGAAACCATCCAAACAGTTCTTAACCATAAGGGTACTGGGGATTTCATCATTTAGAACTGCCTTTTACCAGAGTATTTTTGACTTTACACAGAGTTAGAGTTGAAGGTAACCTTATTTCATCATAGCAGCTTTTCAAGACCTGAAAACAACTTTGTGTACACATGTGTGACGCTTGTTTTCCACCAGGAAACTGTTCAAAACAGTTCATTTCTGTAAAAAACTATGTCGCAGATGTATTTCAAGTGGTTTCACAACATAGAAGTTAAGACTCATTGAGTTTCACTCACTTCAGTTTTGTCCAATGCAAGTTAATGGGGATTTCAAAAAGTGAGTTTAAGATGTGAAGTGCACTTTGAAAAACAGTTGGGAAACCATCCAAACAGTTCTTAACCATAAGGGTACTGGGGATTTTATCATTTAGAACTGCTTTTACCATAGTATTTTGACTTTACACAGCGTTAGAGTTGAAGGTAACCTTATTTCACCATAAGCAGCGTTTCAGGGCCTGAAAATCACTTTGTGTACACATGTGTGACGCTTGTTTTCCACCAGGAAACTGTTCAAAACAGTTCATTTCTGTAAAAAACTATGTCGCAGATGTGTTTCAAGTGGTTTCACAACATAGAAGTTAAGACTCATTAAGTTTCACTCAACTTCAGTTTTGCCCAATGCAACTCAATAGGGATTTCAAAGTGAGTTTGAGATGAAGTTGCACTTTGAAAACAGTTGGGAAACCATCCAAACAGTTCTTAACCATAAGGGTACTGGGGATTTCATCATTTAGAACTGTCTTTTACCAGAGTATTTTGACTTTACACAGCGTTAGAGTTGAAGGTAACCTTATTTCACCATAACACGTTTCAGGGCCTGAAAATAACTTTGTGTACACATGTGTGACGCCTTGTTTTCCACCAGGAAACTGTTCAAAACAGTTCATTTCTGTAAAAAACTATGTCGCTGATGTTTTTCAAGTGGTTTCACAACATAGAAGTTAAGACTCATTGAGTTTCACTCAACTTCAGTTTTGTCCAATGCAAGTTAATGGGATTTCAAAAAGTGAGTTTGAAGATGTGAAGTGCACTTTGAAAACAGTTGGGGAAACCATCAAACAGTTCTTAACCATAAGGGTACTGGGGATTTCATCATTTAGAACTGTTTTTACGATAGTATTTTGACTTTACACAGCGTTAGAGTTGAAGGTAACCTTATTTCACCATAACACGTTTCAAGGGCCTGAAATTCACACTTTGTGTACACATGTGTGACGCCTTGTTTTCCACCAGGAAACTGTTCAAAACAGTTCATTTCTGTAAAAAACTATGTCGCTGATGTTTTTCAAGTGGTTTCACAACATAGAGATTAAGACTCATTGAGTTTCACTCAACTTCAGTTTTGCCCAATGCAAGTTAATGGGGATTTAAAAAGGTGAGTTTAAGATTTGAAGTGCACTTTGAAAAACAGTTGGGAAACCATCCAAACAGTTCTTAACCATAAGGGTACTGGGGATTTCATCATTTAGAACTGCTTTTACCAGAGTATTTTGACTTTCACACAGCCGTTAGAGTTGAAGGTAACCTGATTTCACATAGCACTTTTCAAGACCTGAAAACAACTTTGTGTACACATGTGTGACGCCTTGTTTTCCACCAGGAAACTGTTCAAAACAGTTCATTTCTGTAAAAAACTATGTCGCAGATGTGTTTCAAGTGGTTTCACAACATAGAAGTTAAGACTCATTGAGTTTCACTCAACTTCAGTTTTTGTCCATTGCAAGTCAAAGGGGATTTCAAAAAGTGAGTTTGAGATGTTGAAGTGCACTTTGAAAAACAGTTGGGAAACCATCCAAACAGTTCTTAACCATAAGGGTACTGGGGATTTCATCATTTAGAACTGTTTTTACGATAGTATTTTGACTTTACACAGCGTTAGAGTTGAAGGTAACCTTATTTCATCATAAGGCGTTTCAGGGCCTGAAAATAACTTTGTGTACACATGTGTGACGCCTTGTTTTCCACCAGGAAACTGTTCAAAACAGTTCATTTCTGTAAAAAACTATGTCGCAGATGTGTTTCAAGTGGTTTCACAACATAGAAGTTAAGACTCATTGAGTTTCACTCAACTTCAGTTTTTGTCCATTGCAAGTTAATGGGGATTTCAAAAGAGTGAGTTTGAGATATTGAAGTGCACTTTGAAAAACAGTTGGGAAACCATCCAAACAGTTCTTAACCATAAGGGTACTGGGGATTTCATCATTTAGAACTGCTTTTACCAGAGTATTTTGACTTTACACAGCGTTAGAGTTGAAGGTAACCTTATTTCACCATAACGCTTTCAGGGCCTGAAAATCACTTTGTGTACACATGTGTGACGCCTTGTTTTCCACCAGGAAACTGTTCAAAACAGTTCATTTCTGTAAAAAACTATGTCGCAGATGTGTTTCAAGTGGTTTCACAACATAGAAGTTAAGACTCATTGAGTTTCACTCAACTTCAGTTTTTGCCCAATGCAACTCAATGGGGATTTCAAAAAGTGAGTTTGAGATGTTGAAGTGCACTTTGAAAAACAGTTGGGAAACCATCCAAACAGTTCTTAACCATAAGGGTACTGGGGATTTCATCATTTAGAACTGCTTTTACCAGAGTATTTTGACTTTACACAGCGTTAGAGTTGAAGGTAACCTTATTTCACCATAACACGTTTCAGGGCCTGAAAAAAATCTTTGTGTACACATGTGTGACGCCTTGTTTTCCACCAGGAAACTGTTCAAAACAGTTCATTTCTGTAAAAAACTATGTCGCAGATGTGTTTCAAGTGGTTTCACAACATAGAAGTTAAGACTCATTGAGTTTCACTCAACTTTAGTTTTTGCCCAATGCAAGTCAATGGGGATTTCAAAAGTGAGTATGAGATGTTGAAGTGCACTTTGAAAAACAGTTGGAAACCATCCAAACAGTTCTTAACCATAAGGGTACTGGGGTTTCATCATTTAGAACTGCCTTTACCAGAGTATTTTGACTTTACACAGAGTTAGAGTTGAAGGTAACCTGAATTCACCATAACACTTTTCAGGGCCTGAAAACAACTTTGTGTACACATGTGTGGCGCCTTGTTTTCCACCAGGAAACTGTTCAAAACAGTTGATTTCTGTAAAAACCTATGTCGCAGATGTGTTTCAAGTGGTTTCACAACATAGAAGTTAAGACTCATTGAGTTTCACTCAACTTCAGTTTTGTCCATTGCAAGTTAATGGGGATTTCAAAAGTGAGTTTAAGATGTTGAAGTGCACTTTGAAAAACAGTGTGGAAACCATCCAAACAGTTCTTAACCATAAGGGTACTGGGGATTTCATCATTTAGAACTGTTTTACCAGAGTATTTTGACTTTACACAGCGTTAGAGTTGAAGGTAACCTTATTTCACCATAAGCGTTTCAGGGCCTGAAATTCACTTTGTGTACACATGTGTGACGCCTTGTTTTCCACCAGGAAACTGTTCAAAACAGTTCATTTCTGTAAAAACTATGTCGCAGATGTGTTTCAAGTGGTTTCACAACATAGAAGTTAAGACTCATTGAGTTTCACTCAACTTCAGTTTTTGCCCAATGCAAGTCAATAGGATTTCAAAAGGTGAGTTTGAGATGTTGAAGTGCACTTTGAAAAACAGTTGGGAAACCATCAAACAGTTCTTAACCATAAGGGTACTGGGGATTTCATCATTTAGAACTGCTTTTACCAGAGTATTTTGACTTTACACAGCGTTAGAGTTGAAGGTAACCTTATTTCACCATAACGCGTTTCAGGGCCTGAAAATCAACTTTGTGTACACATGTGTGACGCCTTGTTTTCCACCAGGAAACTGTTCAAAACAGTTCATTTCTGTAAAAAACTATGTCTACAGATGTGTTTCAAGTGGTTTCACAACATAGAAGTTAAGACTCATTGAGTTTCACTCAACTTCAGTTTTTGTCCAATGCAAGTTGAATGGGGATTTCAAAAGTGAGTTTAAGATGTTGAAGTGCACTTTGAAAAACAGTTGGGAAACCATCCAAACAGTTCTTAACCATAAGGGTACTGGGGATTTCATCATTTAGAACTGCTTTTACCAGAGTATTTTGACTTTACACAGCGTTAGAGTTGAAGGTAACCTTATTTCACCATAACGCGTTTCAGGGCCTGAAAATAACTTTGTGTACACATGTGTGACGCCTTGTTTTCCACCAGGAAACTGTTCAAAACAGTTCATTTCTGTAAAAAACTATGTCGCAGATGTTTTCAAGTGGTTTCACAACATAGAAGTTAAGACTCATTGAGTTTCACTCAACTTTAGATTTGGCCCAATGCAAGTCAAAGGGGATTTCAAAAAGTGAGTTTGAGATGTTGAAGTGCACTTTGAAAAACAGTTGTGAAACCATCCAAACAGTTCTTAACCATAAGGGTACTGGGAGCTTCATCATTTAGAACTGCCTTTACCAGAGTATTTTGACTTTCCACAGAGTTAGAGTTGAAGGTAACCTGAATTCATCATAACACTTTTCAAGACCTGAAAACAACTTTGTGTACACATGTGTGACGGCTTGTTTTCCAACAGGAAACTGTTCAAAACAGTTCATTTCTGTAAAAAACTATGTCGCAGATGTATTTCAAGTGGTTTCACAACATAGAAGTTAAGACTCATTGAGTTTCACTCAACTTCAGTTTTGTCCATTGCAAGTTAATGGGGATTTCAAAAGTGAGTTTAAGATGTGAAGTGCACTATGAAAAACAGTTGGGAAACCATCCAAACAGTTCTTAACCATAAGGGTACTGGGGATTTTATCATTTAGAACTGTTTTTACCATAGTATTTTGACTTTACACAGCGTTAGAGTTGAAGGTAACCTTATTTCACCATAACGCGTTTCAGGGCCTGAAATTCACTTTTTGTACACATGTGTGACGCCTTGTTTTCCACCAGGAAACTGTTCAAAACAGTTCATTTCTGTAAAAAACTATGTCGCAGATGTGTTTCAAGTGTTTCAACTTTCACAACATAGAAGTTAAGACTCATTAAATTTAACTCAACTTCAGTTTTTGCCCAATGCAACTCAATAGGATTTTCAAAAGCTGAGTTTGAGATGTTGAATTGCACTTTGAAAAACAGTGGGTAACCATCAAACAGTTCTTAACCATAAGGGTACTGGGGATTTCATCATTTAGAACTGCTTTTACCAGAGTATTTTGACTTTACACAGCGTTAGAGTTGAAGGTAACCTTATTTCACCATAACGCGTTTCAAGGGCTGAAAATCACTTTGTGTACACATGTGTGACGGCTTGTTTTCCACCAGGATACTGTTCAAAACAGTTTATTTCTGTAAAAAACTATGTCACAGATGTGTTTCAAGTGGTTTCACAACATAGAAGTTAAGACTCATTGAGTTTCACTCAACTTCAGTTTTGACCATTGCAAGTTAATGGGGATTTCAAAAGGTGAGTTTAAGATGTGAAGTGCACTTTGAAAAACAGTTGGGAAACCATCCAAACAGTTCTTAACCATAAGGGTACTGGGGATTTCATCATTTAGAACTGCTTTTACCAGAGTACTTTGACTTTACACAGCGTTAGAGTTGAAGGTAACCTTATTTCACCATAACGCGTTTCAGGGCCTGAAAATAACTTTGTTTACACATGTGTGACGCCTTGTTTTCCACCAGGAAACTGTTCAAAACAGTTCATTTCTGTAAAAAACTATGTCGCTGATGTTTTCAAGTGGTTTCACAACATAGAAGTTAAGACTCATTGAGTTTCACTCAACTTTAGATTTGGCCCAATGCAAGTCAAAGGGGATTTCAAAAGTGAGTTTGAGATGTTGAAGTGCACTTTGAAAAACAGTTGTGAAACCATCCAAACAGTTCTTAACCATAAGGGTACTGGGGTTTCATCATTTAGAACTGCCTTTACCAGAGTATTTTGACTTTCCACAGAGTTAGAGTTGAAGGTAACCTGAATTCATCATAACACTTTTCAAGACCTGAAAACAACTTTGAGTACACATGTGTGACACCTTGTTTTCCACCAGGAAACTATTCAAAACAGTTCATTTCTGTAAAAAACTATGTCGCTGATGTTTTCAAGTGGTTTCACAACATAGAAGTTAAGACTCATTGAGTTTCACTCAACTTTAGATTTGGCCCAATGCAAGTCAAAGGGGATTTCAAAAAGTGAGTTTGAGATGTTGAAGTGCACTTTGAAAAACAGTTGGGAAACCATCCAAACAGTTCTTAACCATAAGGGTACTGGGGATTTCATCATTTAGAACTGTTTTCACCATAGTATTTTGACTTTACACAGCGTTAGAGTTGAAGGTAACCTTATTTCACCATAACGCTTTCAGGGCCTGAAATTCACTTTGTGTACACATGTGTGACGCCTTGTTTTCCACCAGGAAACTGTTCAAAACAGTTCATTTCTGTAAAAAACTATGTCGCAGATGTGTTTCAAGTGGTTTCACAACATAGAAGTTAAGACTCATTGAGTTTCACTCAACTTCAGTTTTTGTCCATTGCAAGTTAATGGGGATTTCAAAAAGTGAGTTTAAGATGTGAAGTGCACTTTGAAAAACAGTTGGGAAACCATCCAAACAGTTCTTAACCATAAGGGTACTGGGGATTTCATCATTTAGAACTGTTTTACCATAGTATTTTGACTTTACACAGCGTTAGAGTTGAAGGTAACCTTAATTCACCATAGCAGCGTTTCAGGGCCTGAAATTCACTTTGTGTACACATGTGTGACGCCTTGTTTTCCACCAGGAAACTGTTCAAAACAGTTCATTTCCGTAAAAACTATGTCGCAGATGTGTTTCAAGTGTTTCAACTTTCACAACATAGAAGTTAAGACTCATTAAATTTAACTCAACTTCAGTTTTTGCCCAATGCAACTCAATAGGATTTTCAAAAGCTGAGTTTGAGATGTTGAATTGCACTTTGAAAAACAGTTGGGAAACCATCCAAACAGTTCTTAACCATAAGGGTACTGGGGATTTCATCATTTAGAACTGCCTTTACCAGAGTATTTTGACTTTCCACAGAGTTAGAGTTGAAGGTAACCTTATTTCACCATAACGCTTTCAAGGGCCTGAAAATCACTTTGTGTACACATGTGTGACGCCTTGTTTTCCACCAGGAAACTGTTCAAAACAGTTCATTTCTGTAAAAACTATGTCGCAGATGTGTTTCAAGTGGTTTCACAACATAGAAGTTAAGACTCATTGAGTTTCACTCAACTTCAGTTTTGTCCATTGCAAGTTAATGGGGATTTCAAAAAGTGAGTTTAAGATGTGAAGTGCACTTTGAAAAACAGTTGGGAAACCATCCAAACAGTTCTTAACCATAAGGGTACTGGGGATTTCATCATTTAGAACTGCTTTTACCAGAGTATTTTGACTTTACACAGCGTTAGAGTTGAAGGTAACCTTATTTCACCATAACGCGTTTCAGGGCCTGAAATTCACTTTGTGTACACATGTGTGACGCCTTGTTTTCCACCAGGAAACTGTTCAAAACAGTTCATTTCTGTAAAAAACTATGTCGCAGATGTGTTTCAAGTGGTTTCACAACATAGAAGTTAAGACTCATTGAGTTTCACTCAACTTCAGTTTTTGCCCAATGCAAGTCAATGGGGATTTCAAAAAGTGAGTTTGAGATGTTGAAGTGCACTTTGAAAAACAGTTGGGAAACCATCCAAACAGTTCTTAACCATAAGGGTACTGGGGATTTCATCATTTAGAACTGTTTTACGATAGTATTTTGACTTTACACAGCGTTAGAGTGGAAGGTAACCTTATTTCACCATAACGCTTTCAGGGCCTGAAATTCACTTTGTGTACACATGTGTGACGCCTTGTTTTCCACCAGGAAACTGTTCAAAACAGTTCATTTCTGTAAAAACTATGTCGCAGATGTGTTTCAAGTGGTTTCACAACATAGAAGTTAAGACTCATTGAGTTTCACTCAACTTCAGTTTTTGTCCAATGCAAGTCAATGGGGATTTCAAAAGCTGAGTTTGAGATGTTGAAGTGCACTTTGAAAAACAGTTGGGAAACCATCCAAACAGTTCTTAACCATAAGGGTACTGGGGATTTCATCATTTAGAACTGCTTTTACCAGAGTATTTTGACTTTACACAGCGTTAGAGTTGAAGGTAACCTTATTTCACCATAACACTTTTCAGGGCCTGAAAACAACTTTGTGTACACATGTGTGACGCCTTGTTTTCCACCAGGAAACTGTTCAAAACAGTTCATTTCTGTAAAAAACTATGTCGCAGATGTGTTTCAAGTGGTTTCACAACATAGAAGTTAAGACTCATTGAGTTTCACTCAACTTTAGATTTTGTCCAATGCAAGTCAAAGGGGATTTCAAAAAGTGAGTTTGAGATGTTGAAGTGCACTTTGAAAAACAGTTGGGAAACCATCCAAACAGTTCTTAACCATAAGGGTACTGGGGATTTCATCATTTAGAACTGCTTTTACCAGAGTACTTTGACTTTACACAGCGTTAGAGTTGAAGGTAACCTTATTTCACCATAACACTTTTCAAGACCTGAAAATCACTTTGTGTACACATGTGTGACGCCTTGTTTTCCACCAGGAAACTGTTCAAAACAGTTCATTTCTGTAAAAACTATGTCACAGATGTGTTTCAAGTGGTTTCACAACATAGAAGTTAAGACTCATTGAGTTTCACTCAACTTCAGTTTTGTCCATTGCAAGTTAAAGGGATTTCAGAAGGTGATTTTAAGATTTGAAGTGCACTTTGAAAAACAGTGGGGAAACCATCCAAACAGTTCTTAACCATAAGGGTACTGGGGATTTCATCATTTAGAACTGTTTTTACGATAGTATTTTGACTTTACACAGCGTTAGAGTTGAAGGTAACCTTATTTCACCATAACACGTTTCAGGGCCTGAAATTCACTTTGTGTACACATGTGTGACGCCTTGTTTTCCACCAGGAAACTGTTCAAAACAGTTCATTTCTGTAAAAAACTATGTCGCAGATGTGTTTCAAGTGGTTTCACAACATAGAAGTTAAGACTCATTGAGTTTCACTCAACTTCAGTTTTTGTCCATTGCAAGTTAATGGGGATTTCAAAAGGTGAGTTTGAGATGTGAAGTGCACTTTGAAAAACAGTTGGGAAACCATCCAAACAGTTCTTAACCATAAGGGTACTGGGGATTTCATCATTTAGAACTGTTTTACCATAGTATTTTTGACTTTACACAGCGTTAGAGTTGAAGGTAACCTTATTTCACCATAACGCGTTTCAGGGCCTGAAATTCACTTTGTGTACACATGTGTGACGCCTTGTTTTCCACCAGGAAACTGTTCAAAACAGTTCATTTCTGTAAAAAACTATGTCGCTGATGTTTTTCAAGTGTTTCAACTTTCACAACATAGAAGTTAAGACTCATTGAGTTTCACTCAACTTCAGTTTTTGCCCAATGCAAGTCAAAGGGATTTTCAAAAGTGAGTTTGAGATGTTGAAGTGCACTTTGAAAAACAGTTGTGAAACCATCCAAACAGTTCTTAACCATAAGGGTACTGGGGATTTCATCATTTAGAACTGCTTTACCAGAGTAGTTTTGACTTTCCACAGAGTTAGAGTTGAAGGTAACCTGACTTCATCATAACACTTTTCAAGACCTGAAAACAACTTTGTGTACACATCTGTGACGGCTTGTTTTCCACCAGGAAACTGTTCAAAACAGTTCATTTCTGTAAAAAACTATGTCACAGATGTGTTTCAAGTGGTTTCACAACATAGAAGTTAAGACTCATTGAGTTTCACTCAACTTCAGTTTTGTCCATTGCAAGTTAATGGGGATTTCAAAAGTGAGTTTAAGATGTGAAGTGCACTTTGAAAAACAGTTGGGAAACCATCCAAACAGTTCTTAACCATAAGGGTACTGGGGATTTCATCATTTAGAACTGCTTTTACCATAGTATTTTGACTTTACACAGCGTTAGAGTTGAAGGTAACCTTATTTCACCATAACGCGTTTCAGGGCCTGAAATTCACTTTGTGTACACATGTGTGACGCCTTGTTTTCCACCAGGAAACTGTTCAAAACAGTTCATTTCTGTAAAAACTATGTCGCAGATGTGTTTCAAGTCACCTTTCACAACATAGAAGTTAAGACTCATTGAATTTCACTCAACTTCAGTTTTGCCCAATGCAAGTCAATAGGGATTTCAAAAAGTGAGTATGAGATGTTGAAGTGCACATTGAAAAACAGTTGGGAAACCATCGAAACAGTTCTTAACCATAAGGGTACTGGGTATTTCATCATTTAGAACTGCCTTTACCAGAGTATTTTGACTTTCCACAGAGTTAGAGTTGAAGGTAACCTGAATTCACCATAACGGTTTCAAGGGCTGAAATTCACTTTGTGTACACATGTGTGACGCCTTGTTTTCCACCAGGAAACTGTTCAAAACAGTTCATTTCTGTAAAAAACTATGTCGCAGATGTGTTTCAAGTGGTTTCACAACATAGAAGTTAAGACTCATTAAATTTAACTTAACTTCAGTTTTTGCTGATACAGCTCAATTGGATTGTCAAAAGCTGAGTTTGAGATGTTGAATTGCACTTTGAAAAACTGTTGGGAAACCATCCAAACAGTTCTTAACCATAAGGGTACTGGGTGTTTCATCATTTAGAACTGCCTTTACGATAGTATTTTGACTTTACACAGCGTTAGAGTTGAAGGTAACCTTATTTCACCATAACGCGTTTCAGGGCCTGAAATTCACTTTTGTGTAAACATGTGTGACGCCTTGTTTTCCACCAGGAAACTGTTCAAAACAGTTCATTTCTGTAAAAGACTGTACCAGCAGATGTTTTTCAAGTGGTTTCACAACATAGAAGTTAAGACTCATTGAGTTTTCACTCACCTTCAGTTTTTGTGCATTGCAAGTTAATGGGGATTTCAAAAAGTGAGTTTAAGATGTTGAAGTGCACTTTGAAAAACAGTTGAGAAACCATCAAACAGTTCTTAACCATAAGGGTACTGGGGATTTCATCATTTAGAACTGCTTTTACCAGAGTACTTTGACTTTACACAGCTGCGTTAGAGTTGAAGGTAACCTTATTTCACCATACTGCAGTTTCAGGGCCTGAAAATAACTTTGTTTACACATGTGTGACGCCTTGTTTTTCCACCAGGAAACTGTTCAAAACAGTTCATTTCTGTAAAAACTTTTA
>NW_024385621.1:0-5306 GCF_016835505.1 Polypterus senegalus
TGCGTTAATTTAGTGCTGCCATATAAAACCCGTCCGTCAGCGCAATCCAATAGCAAACTGCCACTAAATATTCACGGGTGAAGGACTGTGCTTATGAGAGGAAGATGAGATGGTCAGGGTGGTGTTTGGCACAAACTCAGCGAAACTGCGAGAAAGTTTTAAGTGCCAGGACTTTGGTAACATTAAATACAGCCGTGGACATAGCCGAGATGGCACCAGCACAGCTGGGAACCCTCGATGCATGTACACTGAGCGGCTCACGTGAACTGATGCAGTGCACAGACAAAAAGCAACAGCTCCAAAGAGCGCTGAACAAAAAACGAATTACACAATTGAGAAGGCAGCAAAAATATGAAGCGTCTGATACATACAAGCATATTCATAAATCCAACTACTGGGAAACAAAGCACACGGTGGAAAAAGTCAATGTCCGCTAAAGGAAGACAGTGTAAAAAACCCGTGCATGCAGTGTGTCAGAGGTCTCAGAATAAAGAGGAAGACGAGCTGTTTATTGATGCAGTAAAGCGAATCGATGAATGAAACCTCTTATCTTTACAACGATTGACAAACACGGAATGTAACTTGAACACAACACATCCTACAAATACGAACCTGATTGAAAGAAATAATGATAATCAAATCCTTGATGACAGCAACACTCAGTAAAACTCACAAAACAAATACTGTATATTGACAGTCATGTTACGTTATTTTTAAAATGTTCCCTTTTCTTTTTCATAGCTTTTTAACACTACTTCTCCGCTGCAATGCGGGTATATATATATGTATATATATACCCGATCTACATACTCGAATAATGGATACTTTATTATCAATGATTGTTTTGGTAAAGCCATACTCAGTGTATTCATTAGATGAACGGTAAAAAAGTAAGAGCGAGGGGAGGATGATTTATTGGGGCATGCAGGCAAAACCACAATAGCACGCGGGCTCGATGTATGAAAAATATATCTTTTCAAGTTCTATTTAGTCCATATGTGTCAAACTCAAGGGCGCGCGCCACATCCGCCCGGTGTGTAATTATATCCGGCCCACGAGATCATTTTATATACTGTATTATTATTATTAATGGCCCAGGTATATGAAGTGCTGGTAACACAATAAACTACAGATCCCATAATGCAGCTGTTTTGATTTGGGAAAATGGTTCAAGGGATTAGAACATAAGTAGGCAAAGAATCAGAGAGAAGAGGTCCAATACTTCTATTTTATTTACTTAATCAACTATAATAATCAAACACATATAATGCAGACATACAAAACAAAACAATACTTACAGACATATAAAAAGACCCAGAGCCATCATCCCAGACCAGTAGACTGAGGGGGCCCGCTTGTCAGTCTTTCAGAGGACCAACTCATTTTGCCTTTCAAATACCGGGCGGTGCGCGCTGTCCCCACGGTTGAGCCTCCGAAGAAACTGAGGGCGAAGCCTTCCATATACTAATTGAGCATCCTTGCCCAAAGCGGCTTACGTGCAAGCAGTGTATACAGAAGTGATTAGTTTCAGCACGCACACCTTTCCACGGGACGCAGTGTTGTTTTGCACTTGGTCCTGGAGACGGCACCTGGTACTAAAAGACACACAAAAATAAGCTGTAAAAGCCCTTTGAAGTGAAAAAACAAGTCAGCATAACCCTTTGGCCATATTCCCAGTACTTTTCCTTCTTGAAGCTGGTTTTTGCACTGAGCGACCAACGGCCATCTGCTCTCTTGATCCCCCCTCTCTTTAGAAAAAT
Source organism: Polypterus senegalus (assembly GCF_016835505.1). Classification (NCBI taxonomy): domain Eukaryota; kingdom Metazoa; phylum Chordata; class Cladistia; order Polypteriformes; family Polypteridae; genus Polypterus; species Polypterus senegalus. Next base: position 1,761 of record NW_024385621.1, read on the forward strand.
CCTTCCATTACAGCAGCGCTTCAGCTGCCTTGCCGAACACTTACCGCGTTAATCAAGTCTAAACAACTACTGTATATTGACAATCATGTTACGTTATTTTTAAAATGTTCCCTTTTCTTTTTCATAGCTTCTTTAACACACTACGTCTCCGCTGTGAAGCGCGGGTATTCTGCTAGTTTAAAAATAAACAAAACATTGATGAAGGTGAGAGGAGAGCACTAAGAGAACTCGGTAATCTGAGGGATCTAGTTATAAAGCTTGCAGACAAGGGCAGTGCGATTGTGATAATGGATGAGGAAGACTATAAGGAGGAAGTGTTCAGACAACTAGTGGATCAAGAATATTATAAGGAATTAAATGAACCAATCTATTTAGAAACACAAAAAAGAATACATAAAATAATAGATGAATGTATGCAGAAGGTGTAATTCACCAAAAACAAATTATATTCTTAAAGGAACCAGCAACCCCAAGAATGAGGAGATTTTATATCTTACCTAGTAAATGGACTAAACCCGAGTAAATACCACCAGGATGACCAATAGTCTCGGACTGCAATAGTGAATCCTATAACATAGCCAGGTATTTGGATCACTATCTGAACCCCTTGTCACAACTACATAAGTCATATGTTAAGGACACATACTGTATGACTTCATCGAAAAAACAAGAAACATAAAAATATGTCAGACAACATTACTGTTCACAATAGATGTCAACAATCTATATACGAATATTGACATCAAACATGGACTTTCTATAACCTTAGATTGGTTAAAACATTACACTGACAAAACTAAACCTGATAAACATCTGATGAAACACTTAGAATTATCCTTACTCAGAAATGATTGTATTTTTGACAATAAATATTACCTACAGATTAAGGGGACAGCAATGGGGAAAACGTTTGCTCCGGCCTATGCGAATTTGTATATGGCCAGATGGGGAACAGGAATTGGAAGAGAAAGTCGAATATGGACCTAGAATTTTCCAGAGATTTCTCGATGCCATCTTTGGGGTATGGGATTATGGCCTCAAAGGATTTAAAACTTACTTGAAAATTGGGGTATGGGATTATGGCCTCAAAGGATTTAAAACTTACTTGAAAACACTGAACACACACTGTCCTAACATTAAATTAAAGACCAAGGTCAGTAATCGAGAAATCAATTTCTTGAACACGACTGTCTTTAAGGAGAAAAACTCTCTTAAGACCAGAGAATTCTTCATGGAGACTGATAGCCATGCCTTGTTGCATGTGGAGAGCTTCCATCCACCCCATACACAAGGAGGTATCCTAAAATCACAACTGCTGAGATTTTATAGGATCATCTCAAATAGAGAAGACTTTATTACCTCAACAAAGGTCCTTTTTTTGATGCTCTAAAACAGAGAGGCTACACAAGATCTGCACTTGTCGTGGCGAAAAATTCATCATCAGAAGGCTTTTTACCTAAAAATAAAGGCTATTAGGACTCGAGATAGACAGACAGAGTTTTAAGGCTTTATTGCAATAAATCAACCACACGGACTCAACCCAATTCGGCCGAATGAGATTGAGCACCGATCATTACAGAAGTTAACAATTTCTTATCATTTTTACCTCATTCAATTAGCTCATTCTGCACCTGGTTTTACTGTCCATTTTTCCTCTTGGTGTCTGCTCGGCTTATTTTGATTGGTCTAGTTCTGGGTGGATGGCTTCCTTTTACCATCTTTGGGCTTTTTCTTATGTCATTTCCTATCTTTTCTGACCTCGCTCGAATAAGCTCCCTCATCCATCTTGTCTGACTCCTTTCTACTCCTGTCTGGCCGAACCTTGAGTTTCCATGGGAACCCTTATCATCTCCTTACTATTCCTATCACTGCCCCCCTCATGGAATTTGTTATCTTTCTATGCTGTTCACATTTTCTCTAACTGGCCAAGGCTTCAATTCCATATATGGGTTTCCTCTCATCGTTTTCTTTCTTAGACCTTCCAAACTTTTTATAATAGTGACCTGAAGCTTAAGCTTTAATTAAAAAGAAGTATAGTATGTGCTTTCATTTGATCATTGCTTGGCATGCTTGATTTGTCTTAATTTCTACACTAAAGTTAATTGCTAATATATTCTTCTAGTATTTTTGCTAATGCCTTGATTTTCTCTTCATGCATTATGTCAGTGTGACCCTGCTTACAGCAGAAGCCTTTTGTTGCCTTTCAGCTGATTCATCAGCCCAGCTGCCCCTTGATAGGAGCCTTTTAGAGGCATCTTCTCTTTTTTATCACTTCCTAGCCTTGAATCACAGGTGTTCTCAAACTCTTATCCTGTCAAAAGCTAGTGTATCAATTTTACTGTAAGCCTAAGAAATAATGCAATATAACTGATTTTTTAGTTAACTATTTGCTTGACCTATATTATTTGCTTAACATTCTAATTTATGCTTAATCTAATATTTTAGAAGCTTTTAATTACTTTTTATGGCTCTTTGCCATCTTTGCTATCCTCTCATGCTAATATAAAAAATTTTCCTTCTACACACTTAGGTCAGGCTTTAAAAGATTTAAAAGAAAGAAGATGCAGAATGGTTGGGAAGAAAAACGAATAGATATTCAACAAACAGAAACCATAGAACCAAATAACAAGATGATTCCATTAATTCTTACTTTTAACAATCAGAATAAAAGAACTAGTCAGGAAATCAAAGCTTAATATACACAGCTTCAAGCCAAAGTGAAAATCACACTGAACTATAATATAATCACAGCATACAAAAGGAATAGGAATCTTAAAGATTATCTGGTTAAAAGTCAATTGAGAAGATTTAGTAATAGACCTCACATCAGAAACCAAAGTGAGGCCCGTTTGGGATCAAAAGAAACGAATTAGGAGTGGAAGCATTAGGAAAATTAGGAATACAGAATCACCAGTTCTTTGAAACTAAGAATTGTATATATTATGAAATAATACTAAAATTGGAGTTTTTTTATATGAAGGACCCTAAAAAAGAAAACAGGAGGAGTTAAAGCAAAAGAAAGGCTTTTTATTGATTAAGAAAGACATTAAACATAAAAAGGACTTAAAAATTCAAATAAAATAAAAAAAAAGGAAAAAAAGTCCATTGACTTACAAGGGGAAAAGGACCCCCCGGTGCTTTCTATGTTCCTGGAATGGACGAAGGGGCCCCTGTGATTTCAATATTCTAGGACATTAGTGGAACCAATTGACGACGAAAAAGTTTTGTGAAAACACCTTTTAGTATTTGTGCAGGGCCTGTTCAAAGTTAGGGTCCTCTATTTAAAGAGACAGTACGCCATTTTAGAAAAATAGAAAATAAAGCATTTAAAAGATGAATATAAATTATTTTTAGATAAAGACAATATCTGGGGACTCATCTGAATACAATTACAAAAGAGAGGTTTTTTTTGAAAAAAAATTTTTTTGGAGGGTCAAGCTACAGTCTCTCGATAAATAGACTTAACTCTAAAATGGCTTCTGAATTGTGTCAGTTGTTGAATTCTTGACGCTAACGTATTTTCCTTATGTCTCCTACACAAACCTA
>NW_024385622.1:0-13019 GCF_016835505.1 Polypterus senegalus
GGGGGGGTTTTTCCCTTTTAAAGCTTGAAAACTGAATAGAAAGTTTGTTGAATGTTAAATAAATGTTTTTCTCTAAAACTCAATTAGTTTTAATTTAAATGTAAAATCATGGGATGAATGAAAACCCTAAGGAAAGTATTGGAAACAAACGTTAAACAAGTAACCAGTGTTGATAATATTGCTGCTGGCCGTACGGGATCGAACCCGGCCCTGGCGCTATTAGCACCACGCTCCAACCAACTGAGCTAACCGGCAAAACTGCCCCAACAAACCTCTTGTTAAAAAATCTGTCCTTTCCCTGCTTTAAATTCGATTATCTATCTATCTATCATCTATCTATCTATCATCTATCTTCTATCTATCATCTATCTTTCTATCATTCCGAGTTCATCATGTGGTTTTCCTTGTCCATGAACCCGAGGATACCTTCTTGCAGCATATAGAAGCGTGACAAAATGAAAATCAATTTATTCTAAGCAATCCATTTCCTTAATCATTGTTTGATAATTCTCTCCTTCATTTCTTTTCATATCACAGTGAAGAGACGGAAAGGCTCGTTCTTTTTTCAAAACGTTCATGTTCCACACAGACAATGGCTAAGCGTTACTTTCAAGACTGGATTAAATCTAAAGTCTCAATATATAAATACTTACTGCAGTAATTCATGAACAATTATTGGTCTTTATATACCAGTGCATATGTATACATAGTTGATTTTTTTATGATTTGTTTTTTTATAATTAATGAGCATTTCTATTATTTTTTTTAAAAGGGTCACTCTAAAATTAAACAATGATTATACAATTCAATGTTTATTATACTGTATTTATACATTATTATATCTGTCTTTATAATGTTCAAAATATTTAGTAAATGTAATAAATTGAACAAGAATGTTTAAAAAATCATTCAGAACATGTGTAGGTGAACGTAAATATATCTGACCAACCGACACTTTTGAGTAACATTTTTAGATTCCAAAAGCAACGCCAATCGCGAAAGCCGGGCCACAGAAATGGGTGTACCACGTGCCTCTGTCAGATTTATATGGAAGTGAATTAATCTGGCTTCGCCTGCCTGCTCACTAGTGCTGCGGATGAGTCACAGACGTTGCATTTTTAAAAGAAACATTTGCGCGTTTGCAACAGAAGTTAACCATCCTCCTGCTCCTGAGAGATTGTAGCGATCCATCGATAATCTGCGCTATTGTCAACTTCACGCAGTAATGTGGACGGATGAGGCAATCCCGTCCTATTTGTGGCCTGTTGAGTGTCAGCTTACCCTACAGTTACAGCTGAGAGGTATGAAATTAAAGCGGCTCGTGGATACACTTCCATGTTAACTGCCCACGAGAGAACTGTGACCTTGAACTTATTTTACCACATGGTTTCTTTCCTAAGACTGACTGATATATATTTTGTTTTCTTCCCTTCCAGGAAAGTTAAATGGGGCAATGGATTTTATATTTATTCATTTGTTTATTTCCTTCTCTCTCTCTCTCTCCCTCTCTCTCTCTCTCCCTCTCTCTCTCTCTCTCTGTGTTTTTGAAACTTTGACATGTACAGTTTGCTTAGAATGAAAGGGTAAAACGTGAATATAATTCTATCTTTTAAAATAGATTGTAAAGAGAGAATATCGCTATCTTGCACAGATTACTTTGCTATAAATTGATCACAGACTGAGGGCTGCACTTGAGTGTTCTGGATGGACTGTCATTTTTGTCTACTCTGGGTGAATGATGGAGCGATATTCATTTCAATTAAAGTTGCCGAGGCAAAACTGAATAGAAAGTTTGTTGAATGTTAAATAAATGTTTTTTCTCTAAAACTCAATTAGTTTTAATTTAAATGTAAAATCATGCAGGATGAATGAAAAAACCCTAAGGTAAGTATGCGATGGAAACAAACCTTAAACAAGTAACCAGTGTTGATAATATTGCTGCTGGCCCGTACGGGGATCGAACCCGCGACCTTGGCGTTATTAGCACCACGCTCTAACCAACTGAGCTAACCGGCCAATCTGCCCCATCAAACCTCTTGTTAAAAAATCTGTCCTTTCACTGCTTTAAATTTGCGATCGATCTATCTATCTATCTATCTATCTATCTATCTATCTATCTATCTATCTATCAATCTTTCTATCATTTCCGAGTTCATCATGTGGTTTTCCTTGTCCATGAATCCGAGGATACCTTCTGTGCAGCATATAGAAGAAGCGTGACGAAAATGAAAATCAATTTATTCTAAGCAATCCACTCTTTAATCATTGTTTGATAATTTCTCTCCTTCATTTCTTTTCATATCACAGTGAAGAGACGGAAAGGCTCGTTCTTTTTGTTTTTTTTTTTTTGGCAAAACGTTCATGTCTCCACACAGACAATGGCTAAGCGTTACGTTCAAGACTGGATCAAATCTAAAGTCTCAATTTTCACACATTTCTGTACTTTGAGCAGTTGTTTCCTGCACTCTCTGCATTCATTTATTGAAACCTGGGATATCAGACAAATGAAAAGTTCAGAATGAGCACGATGTGGACATTTTGTTACTTGCTAGACTCTTGCAGCGTGTAGGCCTATTTAAGTTTGGATAGAGCTTTGACGAATACGATCGCTAGACTTATCTTGCGAATTTTCAGATTAAGAAGTCATTTCCTTCAAAGGAAAAGGACTAAACCGCCCAACGTGGGGCTCGAACCCACGACCCTGAGATTAAGAGTCTCATGCTCTACCGACTGAGCTAGCCGGGCCACAGAAATGGGTGTACCACGTGCCTCTGTCAGATTTATATGGAAGTGAATTAATCTGGCTTCGCCTGCCTGCTCACTAGTGCTGCGGATGAGTCACAGACGTTGCATTTTTAAAAGAAACATTTGCGCGTTTGCAACAGAAGTTAACCATCCTCCTGCTCCTGAGAGATTGTAGCGATCCATCGATAATCTGCGCTATTGTCAACTTCACGCAGTAATGTGGACGGATGAGGCAATCCGTCCTATTTGTGGCCTGTTGAGTGTCAGCTTACCCTACAGTTACAGCTGAGAGGTATGAAATTAAAGCGGCTCGTGGATACACTTCCATGTTAACTGCCCACGAGAGAACTGTGACCTTGAACTTATTTTACCACATGGTTTCTTTCCTAAGACTGACTGATATATATTTTGTTTTCTTCCCTTCCAGGAAAGTTAAATGGGGCAATGGATTTTATATTTATTCATTTGTTTATTTCCTTCTCTCTCTCTCTCTCCCTCTCTCTCTCTCTCTCTCTCTCTCTCTCTGTGTCTATCTCTCTGTGTGTTTTTGAAACTTTGACATGTACAGTTTGCTTAGAATGAAAGGGTAAAACGTGAATATAATTCTATCTTTTAAAATAGATTGTAAAGAGAGAATATCGCTATCTTGCACAGATTACTTTGCTATAAATTGATCACAGACTGAGGGCTGCACTTGAGTGTTCTGGATGGACTGTCATTTTTGTCTACTCTGGGTGAATGATGGAGCGATATTCATTTCAATTAAAGTTGCCGAGGCAAAACTGAATAGAAAGTTTGTTGAATGTTAAATAAATGTTTTTTCTCTAAAACTCAATTAGTTTTAATTTAAATGTAAAATCATGCAGGATGAATGAAAAAACCCTAAGGTAAGTATGCGATGGAAACAAACCTTAAACAAGTAACCAGTGTTGATAATATTGCTGCTGGCCCGTACGGGGATCGAACCGCGACCTTGGCGTTATTAGCACCACGCTCTAACCAACTGAGCTAACCGCCAATCTGCCCCATCAAACCTCTTGTTAAAAAATCTGTCCTTTCACTGCTTTAAATTTGCGATCGATCTATCTATCTATCTATCTATCTATCTATCTATCTATCTATCAATCTTTCTATCATTTCCGAGTTCATCATGTGGTTTTCCTTGTCCATGAATCCGAGGATACCTTCTGTGCAGCATATAGAAGAAGCGTGACGAAAATGAAAATCAATTTATTCTAAGCAATCCACTCTTTAATCATTGTTTGATAATTTCTCTCCTTCATTTCTTTTCATATCACAGTGAAGAGACGGAAAGGCTCGTTCTTTTGTTTTTTTTTGGCAAAACGTTCATGTCTCCACACAGACAATGGCTAAGCGTTACGTTCAAGACTGGATCAAATCTAAAGTCTCAATTTTCACACATTTCTGTACTTTGAGCAGTTGTTTCCTGCACTCTCTGCATTCATTTATTGAAACCTGGGATATCAGACAAATGAAAAGTTCAGAATGAGCACGATGTGGACATTTTGTTACTTGCTAGACTCTTGCAGCGTGTAGGCCTATTTAAGTTTGGATAGAGCTTTGACGAATACGATCGCTAGACTTATCTTGCGAATTTTCAGATTAAGAAGTCATTTCCTTCAAAGGAAAAGGACTAAACCGCCCAACGTGGGGCTCGAACCCACGACCCTGAGATTAAGAGTCTCATGCTCTACCGACTGAGCTAGCCGGGCCACAGAAATGGGTGTACCACGTGCCTCTGTCAGATTTATATGGAAGTGAATTAATCTGGCTTCGCCTGCCTGCTCACTAGTGCTGCGGATGAGTCACAGACGTTGCATTTTTAAAAGAAACATTTGCGCGTTTGCAACAGAAGTTAACCATCCTCCTGCTCCTGAGAGATTGTAGCGATCCATCGATAATCTGCGCTATTGTCAACTTCACGCAGTAATGTGGACGGATGAGGCAATCCGTCCTATTTGTGGCCTGTTGAGTGTCAGCTTACCCTACAGTTACAGCTGAGAGGTATGAAATTAAAGCGGCTCGTGGATACACTTCCATGTTAACTGCCCACGAGAGAACTGTGACCTTGAACTTATTTTACCACATGGTTTCTTTCCTAAGACTGACTGATATATATTTTGTTTTCTTCCCTTCCAGGAAAGTTAAATGGGGCAATGGATTTTATATTTATTCATTTGTTTATTTCCTTCTCTCTCTCTCTCTCTCTCTCTCTCTCTCTCTCTCTCTCTCTGTGTCTATCTCTCTGTGTGTTTTTGAAACTTTGACATGTACAGTTTGCTTAGAATGAAAGGGTAAAACGTGAATATAATTCTATCTTTTAAAATAGATTGTAAAGAGAGAATATCGCTATCTTGCACAGATTACTTTGCTATAAATTGATCACAGACTGAGGGCTGCACTTGAGTGTTCTGGATGGACTGTCATTTTTGTCTACTCTGGGTGAATGATGGAGCGATATTCATTTCAATTAAAGTTGCCGAGGCAAAACTGAATAGAAAGTTTGTTGAATGTTAAATAAATGTTTTTTCTCTAAAACTCAATTAGTTTTAATTTAAATGTAAAATCATGCAGGATGAATGAAAAAACCCTAAGGTAAGTATGCGATGGAAACAAACCTTAAACAAGTAACCAGTGTTGATAATATTGCTGCTGGCCCGTATGGGGATCGAACCCGCGACCTTGGCGTTATTAGCACCACGCTCTAACCAACTGAGCTAACCGGCCAATCTGCCCCATCAAACCTCTTGTTAAAAAATCTGTCCTTTCACTGCTTTAAATTTGCGATCGATCTATCTATCTATCTATCTATCTATCTATCTATCTATCTATCTATCTATCTATCTATCTATCAATCTTTCTATCATTTCCGAGTTCATCATGTGGTTTTCCTTGTCCATGAATCCGAGGATACCTTCTGTGCAGCATATAGAAGAAGCGTGACGAAAATGAAAATCAATTTATTCTAAGCAATCCACTCTTTAATCATTGTTTGATAATTTCTCTCCTTCATTTCTTTTCATATCACAGTGAAGAGACGGAAAGGCTCGTTCTTTTTTTTTTTTGGCAAAACGTTCATGTCTCCACACAGACAATGGCTAAGCGTTACGTTCAAGACTGGATCAAATCTAAAGTCTCAATTTTCACACATTTCTGTACTTTGAGCAGTTGTTTCCTGCACTCTCTGCATTCATTTATTGAAACCTGGGATATCAGACAAATGAAAAGTTCAGAATGAGCACGATGTGGACATTTTGTTACTTGCTAGACTCTTGCAGCGTGTAGGCCTATTTAAGTTTGGATAGAGCTTTGACGAATACGATCGCTAGACTTATCTTGCGAATTTTCAGATTAAGAAGTCATTTCCTTCAAAGGAAAAGGACTAAACCGCCCAACGTGGGGCTCGAACCCACGACCCTGAGATTAAGAGTCTCATGCTCTACCGACTGAGCTAGCCGGGCCACAGAAATGGGTGTACCACGTGCCTCTGTCAGATTTATATGGAAGTGAATTAATCTGGCTTCGCCTGCCTGCTCACTAGTGCTGCGGATGAGTCACAGACGTTGCATTTTTAAAAGAAACATTTGCGCGTTTGCAACAGAAGTTAACCATCCTCCTGCTCCTGAGAGATTGTAGCGATCCATCGATAATCTGCGCTATTGTCAACTTCACGCAGTAATGTGGACGGATGAGGCAATCCGTCCTATTTGTGGCCTGTTGAGTGTCAGCTTACCCTACAGTTACAGCTGAGAGGTATGAAATTAAAGCGGCTCGTGGATACACTTCCATGTTAACTGCCCACGAGAGAACTGTGACCTTGAACTTATTTTACCACATGGTTTCTTTCCTAAGACTGACTGATATATATTTTGTTTTCTTCCCTTCCAGGAAAGTTAAATGGGGCAATGGATTTTATATTTATTCATTTGTTTATTTCTTCTCTCTCTCTCTCTCTCTCTCTCTCTCTCTCTCTCTCTCTGTGTCTCTCTCTGTGTGTTTTGAAACTTTGACATGTACAGTTTGCTTAGAATGAAAGGGTAAAACGTGAATATAATTCTATCTTTTAAAATAGATTGTAAAGAGAGAATATCGCTATCTTGCACAGATTACTTTGCTATAAATTGATCACAGACTGAGGGCTGCACTTGAGTGTTCTGGATGGACTGTCATTTTTGTCTACTCTGGGTGAATGATGGAGCGATATTCATTTCAATTAAAGTTGCCGAGGCAAAACTGAATAGAAAGTTTGTTGAATGTTAAATAAATGTTTTTCTCTAAAACTCAATTAGTTTTAATTTAAATGTAAAATCATGCAGGATGAATGAAAAAACCCTAAGGTAAGTATGCGATGGAAACAAACCTTAAACAAGTAACCAGTGTTGATAATATTGCTGCTGGCCCGTACGGGATCGAACCGCGACCTTGGCGTTATTAGCACCACGCTCTAACCAACTGAGCTAACCGGCCAATCTGCCCCATCAAACCTCTTGTTAAAAAATCTGTCCTTTCACTGCTTTAAATTTGCGATCGATCTATCTATCTATCTATCTATCTATCTATCTATCTATCTATCAATCTTTCTATCATTTCCGAGTTCATCATGTGGTTTTCCTTGTCCATGAATCCGAGGATACCTTCTGTGCAGCATATAGAAGAAGCGTGACGAAAATGAAAATCAATTTATTCTAAGCAATCCACTCTTTAATCATTGTTTGATAATTTCTCTCCTTCATTTCTTTTCATATCACAGTGAAGAGACGGAAAGGCTCGTTCTTTTTGTTTTTTTTTTTTTGGCAAAACGTTCATGTCTCCACACAGACAATGGCTAAGCGTTACGTTCAAGACTGGATCAAATCTAAAGTCTCAATTTTCACACATTTCTGTACTTTGAGCAGTTGTTTCCTGCACTCTCTGCATTCATTTATTGAAACCTGGGATATCAGACAAATGAAAAGTTCAGAATGAGCACGATGTGGACATTTTGTTACTTGCTAGACTCTTGCAGCGTGTAGGCCTATTTAAGTTTGGATAGAGCTTTGACGAATACGATCGCTAGACTTATCTTGCGAATTTTCAGATTAAGAAGTCATTTCCTTCAAAGGAAAAGGACTAAACCGCCCAACGTGGGGCTCGAACCCACGACCCTGAGATTAAGAGTCTCATGCTCTACCGACTGAGCTAGCCGGGCCACAGAAATGGGTGTACCACGTGCCTCTGTCAGATTTATATGGAAGTGAATTAATCTGGCTTCGCCTGCCTGCTCACTAGTGCTGCGGATGAGTCACAGACGTTGCATTTTTAAAAGAAACATTTGCGCGTTTGCAACAGAAGTTAACCATCCTCCTGCTCCTGAGAGATTGTAGCGATCCATCGATAATCTGCGCTATTGTCAACTTCACGCAGTAATGTGGACGGATGAGGCAATCCGTCCTATTTGTGGCCTGTTGAGTGTCAGCTTACCCTACAGTTACAGCTGAGAGGTATGAAATTAAAGCGGCTCGTGGATACACTTCCATGTTAACTGCCCACGAGAGAACTGTGACCTTGAACTTATTTTACCACATGGTTTCTTTCCTAAGACTGACTGATATATATTTTGTTTTCTTCCCTTCCAGGAAAGTTAAATGGGGCAATGGATTTTATATTTATTCATTTGTTTATTTCCTTCTCTCTCTCTCTCTCCCTCTCTCTCTCTCTCTCTCTCTCTCTCTGTGTCTATCTCTCTGTGTGTTTTTGAAACTTTGACATGTACAGTTTGCTTAGAATGAAAGGGTAAAACGTGAATATAATTCTATCTTTTAAAATAGATTGTAAAGAGAGAATATCGCTATCTTGCACAGATTACTTTGCTATAAATTGATCACAGACTGAGGGCTGCACTTGAGTGTTCTGGATGGACTGTCATTTTTGTCTACTCTGGGTGAATGATGGAGCGATATTCATTTCAATTAAAGTTGCCGAGGCAAAACTGAATAGAAAGTTTGTTGAATGTTAAATAAATGTTTTTTCTCTAAAACTCAATTAGTTTTAATTTAAATGTAAAATCATGCAGGATGAATGAAAAAACCCTAAGGTAAGTATGCGATGGAAACAAACCTTAAACAAGTAACCAGTGTTGATAATATTGCTGCTGGCCCGTGCACGGGATCGAACCGCGACCTTGGCGTTATTAGCACCACGCTCTAACCAACTGAGCTAACCGGCCAATCTGCCCCATCAAACCTCTTGTTAAAAATCTGTCCTTTCACTGCTTTAAATTTGCGATCGATCATCTATCTATCTATCTATCTATCTATCTATCTATCTATCTATCTATCTATCAATCTTTCTATCATTTCCGAGTTCATCATGTGGTTTTCCTTGTCCATGAATCCGAGGATACCTTCTGTGCAGCATATAGAAGAAGCGTGACGAAAATGAAAATCAATTTATTCTAAGCAATCCACTCTTTAATCATTGTTTGATAATTTCTCTCCTTCATTTCTTTTCATATCACAGTGAAGAGACGGAAAGGCTCGTTCTTTTGTTTTTTTTTTGGCAAAACGTTCATGTCTCCACACAGACAATGGCTAAGCGTTACGTTCAAGACTGGATCAAATCTAAAGTCTCAATTTTCACACATTTCTGTACTTTGAGCAGTTGTTTCCTGCACTCTCTGCATTCATTTATTGAAACCTGGGATATCAGACAAATGAAAAGTTCAGAATGAGCACGATGTGGACATTTTGTTACTTGCTAGACTCTTGCAGCGTGTAGGCCTATTTAAGTTTGGATAGAGCTTTGACGAATACGATCGCTAGACTTATCTTGCGAATTTTCAGATTAAGAAGTCATTTCCTTCAAAGGAAAAGGACTAAACCGCCCAACGTGGGGCTCGAACCCACGACCCTGAGATTAAGAGTCTCATGCTCTACCGACTGAGCTAGCCGGGCCACAGAAATGGGTGTACCACGTGCCTCTGTCAGATTTATATGGAAGTGAATTAATTGGGCTTCGCCTGCCTGCTCACTAGTGCTGCGGATGAGTCACAGACGTTGCATTTTTAAAAGAAACATTTGCGCGTTTGCAACAGAAGTTAACCATCCTCCTGCTCCTGAGAGATTGTAGCGATCCATCGATAATCTGCGCTATTGTCAACTTCACGCAGTAATGTGGACGGATGAGGCAATCCCGTCCTATTTGTGGCCTGTTGAGTGTCAGCTTACCCTACAGTTACAGCTGAGAGGTATGAAATTAAAGCGGCTCGTGGATACACTTCCATGTTAACTGCCCACGAGAGAACTGTGACCTTGAACTTATTTTACCACATGGTTTCTTTCCTAAGACTGACTGATATATATTTTGTTTTCTTCCCTTCCAGGAAAGTTAAATGGGGCAATGGATTTTATATTTATTCATTTGTTTATTTCTCTCTCTCTCTCTCTCTCTCTCTCCCTCTCTCTCTCTCTCTCTCTGTGTGTTTTTGAAACTTTGACATGTACAGTTTGCTTAGAATGAAAGGGTAAAACGTGAATATAATTCTATCTTTTAAAATAGATTGTAAAGAGAGAATATCGCTATCTTGCACAGATTACTTTGCTATAAATTGATCACAGACTGAGGGCTGCACTTGAGTGTTCTGGATGGACTGTCATTTTTGTCTACTCTGGGTGAATGATGGAGCGATATTCATTTCAATTAAAGTTGCCGAGGCAAAACTGAATAGAAAGTTTGTTGAATGTTAAATAAATGTTTTTTCTCTAAAACTCAATTAGTTTTAATTTAAATGTAAAATCATGCAGGATGAATGAAAAAACCCTAAGGTAAGTATGCGATGGAAACAAACCTTAAACAAGTAACCAGTGTTGATAATATTGCTGCTGGCCCGTACGGGGATCGAACCCACGACCTTGGCGTTATTAGCACCACGCTCTAACCAACTGAGCTAACCGGCCAATCTGCCCCATCAAACCTCTTGTTAAAAAATCTGTCCTTTCACTGCTTTAAATTTGCGATCTATCTATCTATCTATCTATCTATCTATCTATCTATCTATCATCAATCTTTCTATCATTTCCGAGTTCATCATGTGGTTTTCCTTGTCCATGAATCCGAGGATACCTTCTGTGCAGCATATAGAAGAAGCGTGACGAAAATGAAAATCAATTTATTCTAAGCAATCCACTCTTTAATCATTGTTTGATAATTTCTCTCCTTCATTTCTTTTCATATCACAGTGAAGAGACGGAAAGGCTCGTTCTTTTTTTTTTTTTTTTTGGCAAAACGTTCATGTCTCCACACAGACAATGGCTAAGCGTTACGTTCAAGACTGGATCAAATCTAAAGTCTCAATTTTCACACATTTCTGTACTTTGAGCAGTTGTTTCCTGCACTCTCTGCATTCATTTATTGAAACCTGGGATATCAGACAAATGAAAAGTTCAGAATGAGCACGATGTGGACATTTTGTTACTTGCTAGACTCTTGCAGCGTGTAGGCCTATTTAAGTTTGGATAGAGCTTTGACGAATACGATCGCTAGACTTATCTTGCGAATTTTCAGATTAAGAAGTCATTTCCTTCAAAGGAAAAGGACTAAACCGCCCAACGTGGGGCTCGAACCCACGACCCTGAGATTAAGAGTCTCATGCTCTACCGACTGAGCTAGCCGGGCCACAGAAATGGGTGTACCACGTGCCTCTGTCAGATTTATATGGAAGTGAATTAATCTGGCTTCGCCTGCCTGCTCACTAGTGCTGCGGATGAGTCACAGACGTTGCATTTTTAAAAGAAACATTTGCGCGTTTGCAACAGAAGTTAACCATCCTCCTGCTCCTGAGAGATTGTAGCGATCCATCGATAATCTGCGCTATTGTCAACTTCACGCAGTAATGTGGACGGATGAGGCAATCCCGTCCTATTTGTGGCCTGTTGAGTGTCAGCTTACCCTACAGTTACAGCTGAGAGGTATGAAATTAAAGCGGCTCGTGGATACACTTCCATGTTAACTGCCCACGAGAGAACTGTGACCTTGAACTTATTTTACCACATGGTTTCTTTCCTAAGACTGACTGATATATATTTTGTTTTCTTCCCTTCCAGGAAAGTTAAATGGGGCAATGGATTTTATATTTATTCATTTGTTTATTGCGATCGATCGATCTATCTATCTATCTATCTATCTATCTATCTATCTATCTATCTATCTATCTATCTATCTATCTATCTATCAATCTTTCCATCATTTCCGAGTTCATCATGTGGTTTTCCTTGTCCATGAATCCGAGGATTCCTTCTGTGCAGCATATAGAAGAAGCGTGACGAAAATGAAAATCAATTTATTCTAAGCAATCCACTCTTTAATCATTGTTTGATAATTTCTCTCCTTCATTTCTTTTCATACTACAGTGAAGAGACGGAAAGGCTCGTTCTTTTTTTTTTTTTTTGGCAAAACCTACATGCCTCCACACAGACAATGGCTAAGCCTGACGTTCAAGACTGGATCAATTCTAAAGTCCGAAAGGATGAACAGCTTATTTCTGAAACTAAATAAGGATTTAACAGAATTCTTAGTGATTGGCAAAAATGAATATTGTGAGGGTATTAGAAATTAATTTGGTCCAATAGGTTTAAAAGTCAGGTCATTTTTAAACAATTTAAGGGTAACTAGTGGCTCTGACCAAATTTTAAATTAAATATTAATCAGGTTACTAGGACTGCATTTTTTCACTTATGCAATATAGCTAAAGTTAGTCCTCTTATAACTTTAAGAGATGCTGAAAAATTAGATCAAACTTTCGTTTTCAGTCGAATATAATACTGTAATGCTGTCCTTACTGGACTACCTAAGAAAAACATCATCCGGTTACAGTTATTGCAAAGTGCAGAAGCCTGAATCTTAACTAGAAAATGTAAATCTGAGCATATTTCACCAGTTTTAGTGCTGTTACATTGTTTACCTGTGTCACTTAGAATTGATGTTAAATACTACTAATGGTTTACAAAGTCTTAATTAAAATCACCCTGTTCTACATTTTAGAATGTTTGTCCCCTTACACTCTTCAAATCCAGGTCTGCTTATAATTCCAAGAGCCAACCTGAAAAGAAGTGGTGAGGTGGCTTTTTTCTGTTATGCACCTAAAAATTTGAATAATTACCAATAGAAACTCACCATGCTAAGACTATAGAACTATTTTTAAAAAACTGCTAAAGGCCCATTACTTTAGCTACATTTTACTTGTATCCATATTACACTATATTGGCATTGAATTATCA
>NW_024385623.1:0-28431 GCF_016835505.1 Polypterus senegalus
TTGCAAAAAAGTTTTGGCATTTGTTTTTATTATTGTTTGCATCTATCTCAAGAAATGTTCTGATTTGTCTTTAATGTTTGCACTTTATAAAAGTGTATTATATTTCTCTAAATATCAAAGTATGCTTTCTGATTATAAAGATGATCACTACAGTTGGCATCCTTTCATAAAAGAAGAACTTGTTACTTTATATAAAACCAATAATAATATTGGCAAATGTTATATTTTGTTAACTCCTCTGTATCATCTATACTAATAAAAGGCAAAGCCCTCACTGACTACCTCACTCACTCACTCATCACTAATTCTCCAACTTCCCGAGGAGGTAGAACGCTGAAATTTGGCAGGCTCATTCCTTACAGCTTACTTACAAAAGTTAAGCAGGTTTCATTTTGAAATTCTAATGTGTAACAGTCATAACAGTCAACAACGTCCGCCATGTTGAACTTTCTTATTTATGGCCCCATCTTCACGAAATTTGGTAGGCGGTTTCCCTGCGCTTAATCGAAACCAATGCATTACTTATTACTTATGGTCTGATGATACTGTCTGGCCGCCATATTGAACTTTTCAACGGTCTTTGTTACTTATGTTACAAGCATTTGTTGCTTGTTTGCCCGCTTGCAGTGGGCTCCTTGGGTTGAGTTCTCATACACACACGACAACACATCCACACACACAACTACTTCGGGGGAAAGGCTGTATTCTGCTTGCTTTTGCTACTGCAAATCTGTTTCTTCAATTGTTATGTCCTGCAATGTCTTGTAATAACAAACAAATGCACATTCAAATCATATGATTATTTTGAAACCTTATCTGGTTACTAAACTAACTGAACAAAATTCTCCCCTTATATTAATTTTTTTTCCTAACCATCATCAACTTTTAACACGCTTACATTCTGTGTTATTATTTTGTTCTGCCTACAGAGAGCAAGATTCAAGCCAAGTGGCAATGAAGTGAAAAGATATATACATTACCTTTGCGAAAAACACAATAGGATGAATATAGGCAATCGCAAGTGTAACTTTTTCAGTTATTACTGACTAATTGTCTACAGAACAGCAATTCACATCAGGGCAGTTAATGTCAGGCCCTTGAGGCTGAAGGGTGCCATGGAGGAAGATGGGCAGTAAAATGAAGTGCACAGGCAGGCTCCTTTCAAAATGTCTGAATATCACAACAATATTTTGCTTTTTACTTTTTTAAAATTCTTTAAACAACATGGATATGCTGTTGTTTTGCAATATGTGTAATCCCAAGAAGTGGATTAATACTAAATAACATTTTTAAATTGACTTAGAAGCCAGTCATCATCATGTACCAGGAAATCGATATGATCTCTAAATACATGTTTTCTTCTAATTCTTCCATTTGCAATGTCTTCTAGCAATGCTAAAGCAACCATAGCAGTTGGAATAGTTTGGCCATTCCGTGCACCATTAAATTGTTAGAGATTGATTACAATCAAGTGCCTTAAAGTTGTAAATAATAATACAATTAATTTTGAAGTATTTCATACATCCCGATTCTTGGATGCAAATCTGAAAAAGAAAGGGAAATGACACAGAAACAGCAGCACTGCTGTGATGCTGGATGCCTCCTGTTTCCAAATCCAAACAGAAAAGTGTGTATGCAAGGTGAGGGGCTGCAGTGAATATGTGTGTGGCTTTATGTGAAGTTAAGTTTTTACACATCCGGTAATCATGGAAATGGGCATACACAACATTTTTGTGTGTACGTACCATTTATACCCTTGGACTGTGCAGTTTGTTGGGTTTTTTTGGTACAACAAGACATACTACTTCTTGAATGCCTTTTTTGGTAGTTGCATTTGAACTGCGTGAATTATTTAGAAACCCTCAACAAACACAGTTACAGTAACAAAATTATATATGCCCACCTGGATTTTACTCATAATTTATTTGCTCTTAGAAATCTACATAAGGGCTCCGGAGGATGGCGTAGGGATTCATGGCAGCGTTTGAGGGATTCAGCGCGCGTTTGGACGCAGATGGCAGCTTGTTAACAAACATTCTAAACAATTAAGACACATTTACGCCAAATTTATTTACTGACAACGCAAATAATCCGGTAAGTATAACTCACTCAACCTGGAGGTAAGTGAAGAAAATTTGGAAAGTTTACAAAATTATATTGGCCAAGTTTTTGAGTCTGTTGTCATGGGGCCTAAGAAAGCAGCAGCTGACACGGAAACACCTGTTACCAAGAGAAGCCGTCCTCAGGATTCCCCCGAGGCGAACTCTTCTCCCCGCAAGGATATATTAGAATTATTAGATTCTATAGAGAAAAGGCTTGTGGGATTTGAGGGACGACTCCACCTGCTCGAGGTTCTACACCAGGAGTTCCAGAACCTCCGACAATCTCTGGAATTCAGCCAGGAACAGGTGGAGCGGCTTGCTGCTGAAAACAGCGTCTCTGCAGGAGACTGCGTCTTCCCTGACAGAGGGAATGACACGGATCTCCCAGAAGGAGATGGTTTTGGATCTTCAGGCCCGCAGCATGAGAGACAATCTGGTGTTCGCAGGCCTGCCAGAGCAGACGGGAGGACAACCGGAGGATTGTGAACAAACAATCAAGAACTTTCTCCAGACCCACATGAAGTTACCCGAAGAAACGGTAAAAAACATCACCTTTCACCGGGTACATCGCATTGGAGCCAAGAGAGCAGACAGCAGAAGACCTCGTCCCATGTTGGTAAATTTGAGCATTTCAAAAAAAAGGATTTTGTTAAGAGCCGCGGGAAGGAGCTCAAAGGAAAAGATTTCAGCGTGAATGATCAATTTCCTAAAGAAATTTTGGATCGCCGCAGAGTTCTGTTCCCACTGCGTAAAAAATTCATCCAAGAAGGGAGCCGCGCTGTCATTTGGTGGACAAGCTCTCGTCAACAACAGGCTGTACAAGGAGCGAGAGTGACAGACTGGCTTTATTAGCCTAACATCAGGTCACACGTTTATTATTCTTATCGGGATTCACTAGGTATGAGCATGTCAGAATAAAAAGCTGCTATATACATGTTTAGATGATGGGATCACCTGTTCTCTCACCACCCCACAGCTCTAGCACCTTTTCTTTTTACTTTTTTCTTTTCTTAACCTTTGTCACTCTTTCCTTTCCTTCTTTTACCTGCTTCTGGAACTTTACATCCGCATGACACAATCACACAACTTTCCTACACTGCGTCAGCACACACACAATGCGCGCATACAAACACTGGATCATAATTATTACATTTCATCATACAACCACAAACACTCTTGGGTCTGTCTGATTATTATTATTATTATTATTATTGTATTATTGTCTGACTATTATCAGCATTAAGATTTTTGATCAGCTTAAAAGACTGCAGGCAGATGTTGTCTTATTACAAGAGACTCATAGGTCTGCAGATGAACTTAAAACATCTGAGTTTCCCAGACTGTTCGCTGCCTATAACTCTAGACAAAGAGGTGTAGCTATTTTAATACACAAAAATACAAATTTCACAGTATTGGACACAGTCTCAGATCCAGATGGTAGATTTATAATACTAAAACTATCTATACAAAATCAAAGCTTATGTATTGTTAGCATATACTGTCCAAACATAGATGACCCCACATTCTTTCATAATTTTTTCTCTGTACTCTCCGAACACTTGGACTGTCCACTTATACTTGCGGAGATTTTAATTTTTGGATGGATCATTCTTCAGACAGGCTCAGTACAGCTGGGACTCAGCGCAGTTGGCATTCCACTAATATAGTCAAACAGTATATGAGTGATTATGGGCTTTGTGATGCATGGCGATCTTTTTATCCCAGCCGTAGAGAGTATACTTTTTTCTCACATGTTCATCACTCTCACTCACGTTTGGACTATTTTCTAGTCAGCAGCTCATTATTGGCTGACATTTCAGACACTGAGATACACCCTATAGTTGTCAGCGATCATGCTCCAGTTTCTTTAACTCTGTTAAATAAGAAAACAATCCCATCAGGTAAAACTGGAGGTTTAATACGTCACTGCTTAAAGATGAAGGTTTTGTGGAATAATATAAAAAAGAGTGGGCTTTATATTTAGAACACAATGACCTCCTGGAACATCAACATCTGTTCTCTGGGAGGCAGGGAAAGCAGTGATGAGAGGTAAAATAATCTCCTTCTCATCACATAAGAAAAAATAGAAAACAAACATATTCAGGAATTAGAAGAAATCATTAAGTCTCTAGAGGCATCCCCAGAAGAAGAATTACAAAACAAATTGCGTAAAAGTAAACTAGAACTTAAAGGAATTATTGACAAAAAACACAATTTTAGCACAAAGACTACGAATAGAAAACTTTGAACACGGTAATAAATCAGGCAAGTTTTTAGCCAACCAGTTAAAAATAAACAAAGAGAAAACTGCCATATCTGCTGTTAAAGACTCAACTGGGAATATAGTATATGACCCTGAAAGAATAAACAACACTTTCAGAGATTTTTACAAAACCTTGTACTCACCACAGATTAACCCATCAGATAATGAGATCAATGAGTTTCTAGACAGGATAATACTTCCTAAATTATCAGATAGCCAAGCTACAGTCCTGGACTCGCCATTAACATCAGATGAGCTCCAGGAAGCTCTTAACTCCATGCCTAATAGAAGGCTCCAGGTCCAGATGGGTTTCCAGCAGAGTTCTACAAAGAATTCTGGATCATTCTGGCTCCAACATTCTTCAGAATGATGAGTGAAATAGAAGAAAATGGTAGACTACAGCCAAACATGAATTCAGCCAACATTAGTCTCCTGTTAAAACCAGGCAAAGATCCTATATTTCCTACCAGCTATCGCCCATTTCTCTTATTAATGTTGACCTGAAAATAATTTGTAAAGCCCTTGCAAAAAGATTAGAGAAGGTAACCCCTTTCATAATACATCCAGACCAAACTGGTTTCATTAAGGGGAGACATTCATCCACAAATTCACGTAGATTACTTAACTTAATAGACTTTTCTTATAGCAGAAACATGGAAACCAGTATATTATCTCGATGCAGAAAAGGCTTTTGATAGAGTTAACTGGAAGTTCTTATTTGCAACTTTACATAAATTTGGTTTTGGAACTTCATAAACTGGTTAAAAATATTATACAGTTCACCAACAGCATGTGTCAGGACAAATGACCAAACATCAGCTAGCTTCTGTCTTCAGAGGGGGACCAGGCAGGGATGCCCTCTCTCCCCCTCGCTATTTGCTATCTTTATTGAACCACTAGCAGCAGCAATCAGGCAAACTACAGTTATTAAAGGCATAAAGTGTAAGAACATAGAACATAAAATCAGTCTTTATGCAGATGACGTGTTACTTTTTCTCCAGAATTCTCAATCCTCTCTCTCCCAAGCAATTGAACTAATAAACTCCTTTTCAAGAGTTTCAGATTATTCAATAAACTGGTTAAAATCCACAGTTCTCCCAATTAATTTCTCTTTTGTCAATTCCCTTAATACACAATTGGAATCAGGGAATATTACATACCTGGGCATTCATGTCTCTCCCAGGCTGGCAGATCTAACTAAACTAAACTACATCCCACTATTAAAGAAAGTGGAAGATGATCTTGCTAGATGGAAATCCTTACCGATATCACTTATGGGGAGGGTTGCCACAATTAAAATGATGGTTTTACCAAGAATCAATTACTTATTTTCAATGATCCCAAACAAGCCATCATCTGATTGGTTTAGATCCCTGGACTCCTCCATCACTAAATTCCTTTGGAAGGATAAACCTCCACGAATTAGCTTAAAAACACTACAGAAGACCAAAGATAGAGGAGGGCTGGATCTACCCAACTTCTATCATTATTTCTTAACCAACAGGCTCCAATATATACCAAGATGGTTGCAACATAACCCGCTGGATGAGTCCTGGTTAGATGTAGAACAGACACTTTGCAATACTATAGAGCTTTCGGACCTACCGTTTATTAGCTCAAAAATAAGAAAGCATGAAAGCTTTAAAAGTATTAATATCAGTACCTCACTGACAGCATGGTGGGAATATCTAAAAATGACAGAGTCTTCACTAATTCCATGCAGACGCACACCCATCTGGAATAATCCTGACATATTGCAAAACAATAAAATGATGAACCTCCCATACTGGAAAAGTAAAGGAATTCTATACATGGAACACATATTTGAAGGATTGGATTTCACTCCATTTAACAGAATAGTCTCCCAATTTGGGATAGACAAGAATAGATTTTAGAATATCTCCAAATTAAATCAGTAAAAAATTTAAGCTTAATAAAGTAGAATTACAAACACCATCAAGGGTATTAGACTTCTGTAATCTCAAACACCCCAAATTACTGTCTAAAGTATATAAAACATTGACCAAAATAGATGATATAATAGCAATTCCTATAGGCAAATGGGAGGAGGATCTATTAGTTAGCTTTGACCAGACTTTCTGGTCCCAAACTTGTTTAAATCTTTTAAAACGATCAGAAACCCCAATTTACAATTAATTCAATACAAAATTCTACACAGAGTACACTATACAGGTCATCGGATGTTCAGGATGGGATTTGTGCCATCTGACACCTGCACACACTGCACAGACAACATTCCTGACAGTTATATCCACGCACTGTGGTCATGTCCACCTGTTCAGGGATTCTGGTATAGAGTATGTGAAGACCTGTCAAAGTGTCTGAAATGTGATATCCCAACTTCCCCCTCATTTTGCTTGCTGGGGAACCTAGAGGATGTCCCGATTGAAACAAATTTGGTTCACGTGGTTCTCACTGCCATATGCATCGCTAAGAAAACTATCCTCATAAACTGGAAAAACAAAGATAATCTTTGCATTAACCAGTATAGAAATCTTTTATTGGATCATATTACACTTGAGACAGCCTCTGCCTCCACTTCAAATCAATCTCTCTGGGCTCCTTTGATCGGTTCCATCACATAGCGATGATGGAGGGTCATTGATATTGTCCTGCGGGATGCTGTGGTTGATGTGGTGGAGAGTCTGAGCTTGGAGTATCTGGAGGATCCCTGGGGTGGGTTCACTAGGGGGGTCTTGGGCTGGGGGGCTGCTGCCCCACTCTGGTGGTGCTTGGGTTGCCTCGGGGGGTGGACTTCTGGTAGTTGTGTGTGGGGCCTTGGGGGGTCTTGACGGTGGCTGCGGGTCGCTGCCTGGTGGCTGCATTGCCCCTGGGTGGGTCTGGGTGGGGCCTGGTGGCTTGGGGTATGAGGGCGGCCGTCCCCGGATGGGGATCTGGGTGGGGCCTTGGGGATTGGGTCCTGGCATGTACGCTGCCGGGAAGAGGGCTGGAACATGCGCAGTGCGGGCCCTGGCTCCGGGAGCTCAGGATGAGAACACTTCTGTTCCACCATGGGGAGGGGGATGTCCGGGAGGGAGGATCCAACTTTACCTGGGTGTCTTATGTCTTACTTAGTCTGAATGTTGAGTAAATGTGGGGATGGGAGTAAATATTCTGCTGGGGTGGTGTGGGTTGGTGGCCTCGGACTCCGTGGGGCTCTGTGATGCTGCTGCTTTGGGCCGTGGCTAGATGGGCTGGGGCCTCCATGCCCGGGTGGATTTTGGAGAACGGAGGTGCC
Organism: Polypterus senegalus; assembly: GCF_016835505.1. Classification (NCBI taxonomy): domain Eukaryota; kingdom Metazoa; phylum Chordata; class Cladistia; order Polypteriformes; family Polypteridae; genus Polypterus; species Polypterus senegalus. The sequence goes on from NW_024385623.1 coordinate 7,625, forward strand.
TATTGGGGCCAGTAGGGGAGCTGGCTCCCTGGAGGGCTCAGGCCCCTCAGCCGTTCCTCCCCATCCTCAGACATTTCCCTCCTCCTGCTCCTTCACATCATCACACAAACATGCACATAGGGCCTTGGGGTGTGGGTAAGTCAGGGGGTGCGGGTATGGATCCCATTTCCGCAGTCCTGTGGCAGCCTACCCCCCAATTTTATTTGCACATTAAACACTTCCACAAACAACATTCCACACAAATGCACACTTAGGGCCTTGGGAGTGAGCACACTCAACGGCATCCGGTGGGGGGAAATTTCAGCCTCACTCCGAGTGCCATGCCCACTTCCAATTTTAAACTGCACCTAGACACGGAGGGTTTTGGGGGGGAAGTGGGGCTGTGTGTTGGCATCAGCTGGTGTAGACCACATGATGCCAGCACTGCCCGCGCCCCCCCAACCACAAAATGCACCTTATCAACACGCATCAACAATACATTGAAGCAGGCGGAGGGAGACTAGAGGTCTTATCACACCTCTGTTCTCAGTTAGCTTCCCGGGGCTGGAGGCTAGGAGTGGGAGCTGGCTGTCTGCCTGTGGTCTGGAGTGGTGGGTTGCTTTGCTCTGCGTTGGACGGGGGTGCCTGCTCATTATTACCCCAGCGGAACGGGGCTAACTCTGGAGTCCGGGAATGGTTGTGCCCCTGGTACGGCAGCACGGGACCAGAGTTAGTAGGGTGTGTATGGGGAGTGTGAATGGATGTCTGGCGTACATCCTTGTAAGTCTTGGGTTGTATGTGTATGTGAGAGCATGAGGGAGGGAGTGTATGACTGTGTTTGTGTGTGACTGTATATGTCAGGTGGGGTTTTGGACTCCTCCCTCTCCTGGGACATCTGGCGACGCTACAACATCTTGCCTCCCTCCCCTGCCACATTTTTATTTATTTTTTAAGCATCTGTCTGGTCGCTCCTGGTGGCTGCCTGGTGGGATCTGGGTCCCTGGGCTCTGTTGAGTCCTCGGCGGGGTGGGTCGCCCTTGGATCCCGGGCTGCTGAGTTCCGGGCCCGCCACTCGGGGTGAGAGGCTGGGCGGGCCTGGGGCTTGCCGATATCTCCGGGACTCTGGCGGCTGCTGGTTGTGGCCCCGGGTGATCCTCTGCCTCTCGAGGGGGTTGGGGCTTCTCTGATGACGGCCTCCCTGGGGTCTCCGTAGTCTGGGGTGACCTCTGGATCTCTGGGCTTGGAACTCCCTCCATCTTCCGCAGGTTTTTGGGGGCAGGTCTGTGGCCCTTCACACTCACTATTGGATGTTCCTATAAAGAAACCTTACACATACAAGTGTGCGTACGCACACAGGTGCTCACATTGTGATTTCATAAGTATGACTTGGACATCTTCAGCACATGACCTAAGGCTGTGGTTGGCCTTAAATGCCTTAATAATTATTACTGTGTGATTGTCAGCAAACATTTTTACTTTTATATATCTTCATGTAGCTGATGCAGCAATGTTTTTGTCTTGTGGTGTTTTTTGTGTGTCCCCCCTCTCTTTCTGCAGATCTAGAAGCGGATTCTGGTTCATTTATTGTTTATTCTATCGAAAACCCCTTCCCCTTTACCTCCATCTCTTCCTTTCCTTTCTTCTTTTTCTTTCACTTCTGTCTCCGTCCGGTTCGAATCTTAAAATCATCTGAAAATATTTCTAATAAAGTTTTGGTATCAGGCGTGACGTTAGCAGAAGCTATAACGCTCCACCTGAGATGAAAACTGTAAGGCTAGTCGCTAGCATTCAGACATCAATTCTGATTGCTTCACAGCCAAAAAAAAAGAAATCTACATAAGGAAAAACAATCAATAAAATGTTATATTGTTGGCTTTATGAAGTATTGTAACAATTACACTTTATTTGTTCTTATTTTGAATTTTCCTTTTTCATTTCGTTTTAAATCCTTGATTGTTTTTTAATTGTGTTATCATGAACATTTATTGAATTTTGTTAGAAGTTAATCAGAAAAAATCGTATCGTCTAAACAGTACTTTTGTTTATGGGATTTATAATTTTCAACACCTACCCTGTATCCTCATGTCTGAGTTTCCAGATAGCCACAGCCATATTTTTAACATATTAGGCAGTGCTACAGTGAAAAAACACACAAGTTAAAGCACATCAACCAGCTGGAGTGTAGTCACTATATGATTTGCCATAATGTCAGAAATGACCTGTAATGCTACTTTTAAGAACCAAAATGTCCCTGTTTCCAAAATATTTCTGTGCCCAAAAGCAACTGGAACTGTGAAATGTCACTGCTTATTTAGTTCAAACTTTGTTGTGTAACTTGCGTAATGTGGTAATGATACTGTCAAAGATTATTCCTAAACAGTGTAAAATAGTGCCAAGAGGAAAATACAAAACTCAGAAGTACCAAAAAAGATTGACAGTAATTTTATAAATATCTTCTTTTTTATTTCATATTTACTGTTATTGTATAAAAAGAAAAAAATACTAGAAACCAGGCCACCAGTGTCATTCTGGTTTCTGTGTTTTAAATAAAGCTGCAAAAGAGATCTGCCATTATTGCTTATTACCTTAAGTAATATATATGATTGCCTTAGTCTGGTTTTGACTTCTCCATCACTGGTATTTTCTGATTATTGCCTACTGATAAATGTGAATTTCTTGTTTAATGCTAATCAGTTACATTTTCAACAATATATCTTTTAAACTACTTTGTGTACACTGTATTTCTTACGAAGTATCAAAATTTGTTTTGCACCATAATGAATCAGAATAATGAAATGTGTAAGCATTTAGAGTATACAAGACACAATTATTTAAATTTTAAACTAGCTGATAGTTTTATCTGTAACTTGCTTTTAGTATTTATCAGTAAAACCACGCTGTTACTTTACCAATGTTTTTCTGTGATTTATTGAAGTTAAAATATGACGCATTATCATAAATTAGTTGTTTAATAATGTAAATTAAAAACAAAAAAAGTAAAAGCTGTATGTATTGAACCTAGCTTCTGAACTATAGATCTCTATAAAGATATAAGTTTATCCTTTCAGTAGGACTGAATGCTGTAATGTAAGGGGTCATTATGTATTTAGTAATCTCTTTCATGCACAGAATAGCCATTCTTTGTTAAATTGATTTACAATGTAAATAGGAAAATTTGCCAGAATGTACTGTATGTGTGTAATTGTGCAAGATTAAATTATCTAACAGTGTTGCTTTTAATAAGCAGTACACTCTAATATTTAGAAAAACACAATAAAAAGCAAGATATTGCACACATTTGTCTCTTTAGGGTAATAAAATCTATGTTGGCAATGAGAGGATCCAGGCATTTATCATTTCCTTTTGTTTACACAGAGTCAAGAATACTTGAAGCAGTCTCCTCATATAACAGGATTTACCAGATTGTGTGAGAGAAAATTAAAATTGAAAAGGATAAGGGCAGTTCAAGGATAGCACCAGGAGAGAATAACATTAAGGGTAGATGATGACAGCACAAAGCTAAAGTAGAAAGCTTTAGGGAAAATTCTAAAGGTTCTATCAATAAAAGACTGACTGTTATGTAATTTACATCTTTATGAGTTCTGAAAACATCCTAAATTATTTCCTTAATTTTTTAAAACATATTTTACCCAAATATATGACATTATACAAGTATACCTTTGAAAACAAATGAGATAAACAGTTGGAGTGGGTGGGGGGTAGTCAGACTATTTGAAGTGTGTCTGCTCACCAGACAATCATGGGAGTGACATTTTGACTTGAAGACTCACCTTAACCCAACATTCATTGGTCAAGAGTGTTGTCTTCAATTGAAAAGTACTTCCCATGACTCTAGGTTTTCCTTTTATATACCTGCTGATAATTAAAAAAATAACCATTCAATAACAGTTCATCAAAAAGGCATTTAAAAATATTTTGCACATTTTGTGCTAGAGATAAGCATGAATGTTTTTCACATTTGCCAATGTGCAGCCTTGATCACCTATCGATCCCGTTCTAAGAAAATCTTTCTTATGTGCTTTCTTCAAGAAAACATAAGATTATATTTTTGGGTGGAGTAAAGTTAAAAGAATTCTTAACTCCAAGTTTAAAGAATTCTTCTAGACCATCTTTAGTAATGCATTTGATAATTTTGAAAACCCGGATTTCATCCCTACACAGTCCCTCTGTGTGAGACTAAAGAGGTTTTATTGCTCTGAGTACAGAATGCCATTAAGTTCTGGGATACACTTGGTTACTCTTTTGCACAGTTTCCTTGTAGCGTGGTAACCAGAATTATGCACAATAATCCAGATGCATTATATAATCTCAACATAAACTCCCTTGACTATATTTAACAGTTTTAACAATATAGCCTGATCATTTTTTTGCCTTTTTATTCACTTCTCCATATTGATTAGTTGATGAAAATGTTGTGTCAATATAACCCCCTAAAACCTTTTCAAACGTTGCATCCTTTATGACAGTGTTCCCCCACCCCCCCTTGTATTTATACAGTAATTGATATTACCTTTCCCCATATGTAGCACTTTTCTACATTAAATTGCATCTTGTTCAGATCTAAAGCTTGACCAAGTTTTTCTGAATGGTTTTTGCTGTCTCCTCAGTGTCTAACATTGCTCCAATTTTGGTATCATCTGCAAATTTCACAAGTTTACTGCCTATACTAAAATGAATGTCATTAAAGTAAATAGGAAAAACTAACAGTCCCAGGACAGATCCCTGAGGGACATTCTTCTCTTGTCTCTACTCTTTGTCTTCAGCTGGTTAACCAACTTGTGGTCTCCAAATAACAATTTTATCAAAATTTACTAAACATTTTACAGAACTGCATGGTACACACTGCGGAATTAACGAGGACATGAATCTTTTCAGGGTAAGCAAATTGAGATGAAATGGTGGCATGAAAGACATTTTTAAAATTTTGTAGGAAATTGTACGTTGGATGGCATTAGTTATTTTGAAATGAAGTCTTTAGCAAGAATACAAGGACACATATATACAGTAGGTTAGTTAGGGTTCAGTTTAACATCAACTTAGAAACAAAATGTGACTTCACACAGAAATACATTTTTATCAGAGTTCTGGGATGGGTATATTCCTATAACAAAGGGAAATCCATACAAGGGTTGTAAATCTATACTAATAAAAGGCAACGACCTCACTGACTGACTGACTCATGTCTCATTGAGACATATGAAAAAATATCGGTTAGCAGCACAAAGACAGATCACCAATTGAAGCTTTATGAATACAGTAATCCCTTGCTATATCAAGGCCGACTTTGCGGCTTCACTCTATCGTGGATTTTAAATGTAAGCACATCTAAATATATATCACGGATTTTTCGCTGGTTCGCAGCTTTCTGTGGACAATGGGTCTTTTAATTTATGGTACATGCTTCCTCAGTTTGTTTGCCCAGTTGATTTCATACAAGGGACGCTATTGGCGGATGGCTTAGAAGCTACCCAATCAGAGTATGTATTACATATTAACTAAAACTCCTCAATGGTATAAGATATGCTTCCTGCGCAGTGCTTGATTGTTTGCTTCTCTCTATCTCTCTCACTCTGTCTGCCTGACGGAGGGGCATGAAACAGAGGGGCTGTTTGCACAGTGGCAGTTTGCCTAGAAGATATGGACGCTCCTCTACAAAATGCCGCTTTATCTGCATACTTAAAAGCTCGTATTGATTTTTTGATTGTTTGCTTTTTAAGTGCGGCGCTCTCTCTGACATTCTCTGCTCCTGATGGCTCATTTGAAGAGAAGATCTATTTGCATTCTTTTAATTGTGAGAAAGAACTGTCATCTCTGTCTTGTCATGGAGCACAGTTTAAACTTTTGACTAAAGGGTGTTATTTCATGTCTGGAGGGCTCTAATAATGTTAACAGTGTGGGAGAGTTTATAAGTGCTTAAAATATATAAAAATAACCATACAAACATATGGTTTCTACTTCGCGGATTTTCACCTCTGGAAGTTCCACGTCTGGAACATAACCTTGATCGAGAAGGGATTACTGTAATGGATACTTTATTCGCCATCAATGATTGTTTTGGTAAAGCCATACTCAGTGTAATCATTAGATGAACGGTAAAAAAGTAAGAGCGAGGGAGGGTGACTTATTAAGGCACGCTGGCTAAAGCACAATAGCCTGTGGACGGACTGATGTAGTCTTGGCGTCAACTCGATCTGAATTCAGCGATCACATTGAAAAAATATATCTTTTCAAGTTCTATTTGGTTGACACAAATATCTTTGGTTGGAATGTAAGGCAAATTTACTCTTTACATTTCTATGGTGAAATTTAAATAGAACTTGAACAGATGCTATACTTCATAATACCCACGCAGCACTAAGTGCGTAAGAGCAGGAGTCATCCATTTTAACAAGCAGCGTATTGCACTGATCACGAAATAGCCTGCCCATTTAATTATTTAGGAATGGATAGATAAATTAAGATTTTGTGCAAATAATGTTTTTGATTTTTCTTCCTTGATGGATTCTGGAACCCCCAGCAACAGTTGCTCGCACCCCAAAGAGTATATATTTATATATATTGTCAGAGATGTACGGGACACTGCCGGCCGGGGCGCCTGGACAGTCCCCAATGGGGACAATACTTCTCCTCGGCCACGAGAGGGCAGCCGCCCGGGTCTATTTGGGGGCCACGGAGACAGAGCTGGGATGCCCGTGGGAGGACGTGGCCACCGCCAGGCGCCGGTCAGTTGGGGAGTCCTGGATGGCAGCATTTCTGCCACACCAGGAAGTGCTCCGGAAACAGTTCCAAGGCGACCGGAGTGCTTCCAGGGGCTTTCCTGACACTTCCGCCACACCAGGAAGTGGCGTCAAGGGAGCACCTGGGACTCATCCGGTCCTGATAAAGGAGCCGCCTCCTTCCGGAGAGCGAGCCAGAGTTGGGAGGAAGGAGCGAAGCTTGTGAGGAGGAGGAGGAGGTCCAAGAGAAAGAGAAAAGAGAGAGAAAGAGCAAGAGCGAAAGAAGAAGAAAGAAGAAGAAAGGAAAGAGTTAATGAGAGAAGGCATTGTGGTGCAGTAAATAAAGGGCGTGTTTCATACATCCTGGTGTCGGTCTGTCTGTGTTGGGGTACGTTTCCACAATGGCGCCGAACAGGGACCAACCCCTGCTAAAGGGGGACCCGTCTTTATAAATATTTTGTGGAGCCAACCCCGCAGCAGACGGCGCACTACCGCCGCGACACGCAAGCCCGCGCTGACGCCTCTGGGAGCGCCAGCTGTAAACCACGCCAGACGGACGTCTCTGTTATGGGGAAGAAAAAGGGCAACCGGGCCCTGAAGGTAGCGATGCCTCTACCCGGCGTCGTCGTTGCGGCTGCGGGCGCGGGCGGCGGAAGAAGCCGCCCGGCGACAGCGGATTCGAGAAGGCGGGATTCGGGAGGTAAGTCTCACGTCGGAGGGTGATACGCATGGGACTTACCCTGCGTCGCCTGGTCATGTTTTTAGCAGGGGACTGCCGAATCGCGTCTGTGGCGAAGCATGCCGACCCGTGGTCTGACAGCGACGGCGACGGGAGGCGAAGAGGAGCCGCCCTGCGACTGCAGAATGGCTGCGGCGGAAGCTGCCGGAAGTCTCTGCCCGAAGGCGTCTGCTCATAGGGTGGAGGGCGTTGGAAGACCGGAAGTTCCTCCCCAAAACAAGTGCGGATTGGGCCGGTGTGTGTTGTGTCCCGCCCGGTGAGTACAAGAAGGCGGGACCAACTAACGTCAATCCTGGGACACCAAGACCCAACGGAGCATGCGCAGGAGCTCCCGGCTCCCAGCCGGCAGGTGAGTCAGAGAAGCGTCGACTTCAGTGCCGGCTGGCTTAAGTGACTTGTTATTGGCTGTACAGGAGTTAGAGAAAGTCTTTCGTCCTGTACAGCCTCTTTGCAGGTATTACAGAACCTGACGAGTGTGCTCAAGACGCTGGAGGAGACTACGGACGCGCCCCTGAGAGCCGTACTGGGGTGGTTAACGCGGCGCGACGTGGGATTCTCCAGTAAGTCTGATGCGTCGGTACAGGTAAGTGACACCGGTACCGAACAGGATTATGGAATCCTTAGCGAAAAGAACCTGGATGTAACGGAAGGGATTCAAGTAGCAAGGGTTCCGACAGTAGACCGGGGGACGAGTACTGAGACCGCAGTACAAGCAGAGTCGGGGCGTGCGGCTTGTATGTCGGCACCCAGACCACCCGGGCGCCAAGAAGCGGCGGTGCTCTGGAGCCCGATCGAGAGGGGTGCAAGCGGCAAGGGGTCCCGCTTTAATTCATAAGGGGATCCAAGCTGTTGCGGCACCCCAGAACAACGGGAGGCCCCGGAGAATTGGAGGGTCTCGGACAACGCAAAAAGAGTGAGCAAGAGCTCGTGTGCGGCGAGAAAGATCTCTCCGAGGCAATGGAGGGCTGCCCCGAGCCAACCTGAACGGATACCGGCACGGGCGTTCCCGCCCTGTTTTCAGGCCCGAGAACACCTGAAATACAAAGGTGCGCCGGTGTTACAGGTGCCATGGAGCTGGGCATTTGTGGAGGCGTTGTCCATATGCCCCGAGCAGAAGTGCCATTAGGCGGCGCGGACGGCGTCTCCGCACCTGTGTCTTCTTTTCAGGTCCAGACCATGGAAGATGATGCGCGGGACCCGAAATGGGAAACTGTTGACCCTCGCGGGACGGGCCGCTTTGCCGGATGGGCTTCAGCTGGTGAGGGGGCAGTGTCAGAGATGTATCGGGACACTGCCCGCCGGACGCCTGGACAGTCCCCAATGGGGACAATACTTCTCCTCGCCACGAGAGAGGGCAGCCGCCCGGGTCTATTTGGGGGCCACGGAGACAGAGCTGGGATGCCCGTGGGAGGACGTGGCCACCGCCAGGGGGCGCCCGGTCAGTTGGGAGTCCTGGATGGCAGCATTTCTGCCACACCAGGAAGTGCTCCCGAAACAGTTCCAAGGCGACCGGAGTGCTTCCAGGGGCTTTCCTGACACTTCCGCCACACCAGGAAGTGACGTCAAGGGGAGCACCTGGGACTCATCCGGGTCCTGATAAAAGGAGCCGCCTCCTTCCGGAGAGCGAGCCAGAGTTGGGAGGAAGGAGACGAAGCTTGTGAGGAGGAGGAGGAGGTCCAAGAGAAAGAGAAGAGAGAGAGAGAAAGAGCAAGAGAAAGAAGAAGAGAAAGAAGAAGAAAGGAAAGAGTTAATGAGAGAAGGCATTGTGGTGCAGTAAATAAAGGAGCGTGTTTCATACATCCTGGTGTCGGTCTGTCTGTGTTGGGGGTACGGTTTCCACAATATATATATATATATATATATGTGTGTGTGTGTGTGTGTATATGTATATATGTAGATATGTATGTATATGTATATATATGTTTATATATGTGGATGTATGTGTATATATGTATATATATATGTATGTATATATATGTGCGTGTGTATATATATGTGTATATGTGTATATGTAGATATGTATGGATATGTATATATATATGTTTACTAGACATTAAGCCCGTTACAATAATGGGCGCTAGAACAGTTTTGCATAAACATTAGTAGGAACAGTCTATGTTAAGTGGCAAGGGACCTTGTATGTGGCTGTAATATGCGTCACTGTATTGTGTGCCTTTAATTTTCTCTCTCAGTAATACTGGTTTGTATTTCCGTAAAATACCTGTAATTTTGTCGGACAGTAATACAGTGGAACCTCGGTGGAACAGTAATTTCCCCCATAGGATTGTATGTAAATACAATTAATCAGTTCCAGACCGTATGAACTGTATGTAAATATATATTTTTTAAGATTTTAAGCACAAATATAGTTAATTATACCATTGAATGCACAGCGTAAAAGTAAACTAAATGTAAAAACATTGAATAACACTAAGAAAACCTTTAACAACAGAGAAAACTAACACTGCAAGAGTTCGCACTATAGCCTTACGACCCGCTCGCTAAAAACCTTTTTTAATGAGTTTTAAACACAGGGAAAAAAAATGAAAATTTGAAAAATCCGTAATCTAATAAACAACCAATAAAAGTAACATTGCAACAATGCACGCATGCGCCTGTGTGTGTGTGTCTGTCTCTGTGGTGGGCCTGCGTGCGTGTGTGTGTGCGTGCATGTCTGTCTGTCTGTCTCTCACGCGCACGCACCTCTCTCTCTCTCTCTATCTCTCTGCACACACAGGGAATGCACAGGAAGAGATTGAACACGTGTCGTGTGGCCCCGTGCATGCGCACCTCACCAGAAGACACACACACACGGACACCTGGACGCACACAGGGGTTTTATTAAAGAGGATATGTGTGTGTATATATATATATATATATATATATATATATATATATATATATATAAATATATATATATATATATGACAGCAACACTTATCACTCACAACAGTGACAAAACAATTACATTGACAATCATGTTATGTTATTTTCAAAATGTTTCCTTTTCTTTTTCCGTTTCATTCCGAAATTCTACGCGTAATGGTCGTAACTGGAACCTACTTTCTTATACTGTATACAGCCATAGCGGGCAGCTCGGTCGCTGTGTGAGGCGGTTGCGTCTTGCTTCTTGCATCATCACGCCTCTCACGTAATTGAGTGCCTGTCCATATAAGGTAAATATTCGCGGGTGAAGGACTGTGCTTAGCAAACTCATAAGTGCTGCTGCGGATATCAGCACGCCTCCCATGTAATCAACTGCCTGCCCATATAAGGCCGTTCTTCGCTGCGGTGTGTTCATTCCTTTCCTTGCTTTGCCAAGGAAGCAGCCTTTTTACAGTTTCTCCACTGTTTTATAAATGAACAAAATATAAGGCCGTCCTTTTTCCTTGCTCTTGGGTGAAGGACTGTGCTTAGCATATTCATAAGTACGGCTGCTGCGGAAATCAACACACCTCCCACATAATTGACTGCCTGCCCATATAAAGCCGTTCTTCACTGCGGTGTGTTCATTCCTTTCCTTGCTTCGCCAAGGAAGCAGCCTTTTCACAGCTTCTCCACTGTTTTATAAACGAATGACATATAAGGCTGTCCGTTTTCCTTGCTTCACCAAGGAAGCAGCCTTTTTATTTAATCCACGGATTCTCTGCTGTTTTATTGTTCATTTATTACGATTGTTATAGTTATTATGTAGGTTTTATTTAATCCACAGGTTGTCTGCTGTTTTATTGTTCATTTTTATGATTGTTATAGTTATTGTGTAGGTATTTTACACTTAGTTTACTGTTCAGGTACCCATTTCCTTTATTTAATCCGCGACTTCTCTGCTGTTGTTTTGTTCATTTATTACGATTATAGTTATTTGATTCCCTTTCTTTGCCTGACTGCCTTCCCATATAAGGCTCCACTTTTTTTTGTGAAGCAGCCTTTACACAGCTTCTTCGCTGTGTTATAAATGAACGACACATAAGGCCGTTCTTTCTCCTTGCTTCGCAGTTCTCTACTATTTTATTGTTCGTTTATTACAATTGTTATAGTTATTGTGTAGCTATTTTAGACTTAGTTTACTGTTCAGGTACCCATTTCCTTTATTTAATCTGCGGGTTCTCCGCTATTTTTTTGTTCCTTTATTACGATTATAGTTATTTATTGATTCACTTCTTTGGCTGACTGCCTGCCCATATAAGGCGCTCCTCCGTTTTTTTGTGAAGCAGCCTTTACACAACTTCTCAGATCTGTTTTATAAAGGAACACCATATAATGCCATCGTTTTTCCTTGCTTCGCCAAGGAAGCAGCTTTTTTATTTAATCCACGGGTTCTCCGCTGTTTTATTGTTTGTTTAATAAGATTGTTATAGTTATTGTGTAGGTATTTTATACTTTGTTTACTGATAAAGTACCGATTCCCTTTATTCTTCCAACCGTAACCCTTATTAACATGTCTATCGAGGTGCTCACCATCGATCAAAGAACTATCACTTACCGAGTGGTGTCCATGGCCGGAGATGGCGCCCGCCTTTTCCATTCTCTGTGTTACATATTGCACGGACATATCAGGCTCATTTTTGATATCCGCAGGGACATTGTGTCGTATGTATTAAATGACTGGGACAGGTTCAAAGTGTGGACTGATGATGGTACAGGAAATAATTATAATACACAGGAGCACTATAAGACTGAAATGCTTAATCCCTTCACCTATGGTTCTGCATGTGAGCTGATGGCTGCCCTGAATTGTTCGGGTTGTCGCTATCAAGTGTACCGAAATGGCAAAATATTTTACACCTTTGGAGAACCGTCAATGCCTCTAAACATCTTAGATTCACAGGTGACTATTTGAGTAGTGGACACTTTGATGTTTATGAATATTTCACCTTTCAAAAGCTGGATGCGAAGTTATTGATGAAGCCGGTTGTGTGCTTATATCGATTGACACATACTGAATGTCAGTTCAACACAAATCAAGCTCTAACCGATTATGACAGCAGCAATCCAAGCTGTGAGAACACAGTAAAAAGGAGATGTATCAGACGTTGTGGTAGATTTTCTGATGCAGCTAGACAGAAGCAACTTCATGCAGCTGCCGCCAAATACTCGCAGAAAAATCCACAAGTTAATAAACATGCTGTGGCTAAATACTAAGAAGCAAATCCACAAGTTCATAGGGACGCTGTCACTAAATACTTGCAACCAAATCCACAAGTTCATAGGGACGCTGTCGCTAAATACTCGCAAGCAAATCCACAAGTTAATAGGGGACGCTGTCGCTAAATACACAGAGGCAAATCCACATGTTAATAGAGCTTGTTTCTAGATACTGTGATATTTGGCCGGCTTATCATCCCAATACCAATACCCCAGGCCGCCAGATGGAGCCCTCACTACAGTATGGAGGTGCCCCGAAGACCAGCAGGGAATCATGGACGATGTAGTTTTTATCCTCAGCCCTGCTGGATACCTCAGGGGCCGCAAGAGGGTGCTGCAGGGAAGACCAAGGACTCATTTGTGCCCTATGACCCGGAAGCTCGTCCATAGGAACAGCGACGGGCTTCCGGGATGAAGAAAAGAACTTTTACCTGACCCGGAAGTGATTGAGGATCACATGGACTAGGGATTGAGAACACTTCCGGGTCAGGGAATATAAAGGACTGTGGGAGCTCCCAGATGGCGAGCTGAGCTGGGTGGAAGGGTGGCAACACGTCTGGGAGCTGGAGGATTATTTATTGTGATTTATTATTGTGAGTTTAAGAGTATAGTGGTGGAGAGTGTGCTTTGTGTACTGTGGAAATTTAATAAAGTCAATCTGAGGACTTTTACCTGGTGTCTGGAGTCATGGACAGGGGTTCAAGGGAGCAAGAAGGCCCCCTATCTACCACAATATGATCCCAATAATGAAAAGCAGCTCATACGAAAACAACAGGTTTGGCTCAAAAGCCAATTGTGGATTTATGCTCGACCCAAACATACATTATGAGTCTGACAAAACAGTACACATTGGATCCAAGGATGTTCACTGTGACTATCGTCAAGCTCAGAAGTGGAAATGCGAGTCTCCTGGTTTGTGCTGTAACGGTGGTAAAGTCTCTCTCACTCCTTTACGTAAGCTTCCTGACCTTCTTGAGGGCCTGTTAAATGGCGAACATCCTCAAAGTGAGCATTTCTTGAACAACATTCAAAAGTACAACAGCACATTTCAAATGATGTCATTTGGTGCTAACCAAATCGTTGAGGGTAATTTTATGCCTTCATTTAAAGTTCAGGGACAAGTGTGATTGACAGTCTTTTACCTATGTTGAGTGAGGAACACAAATTTTGCAAATTTATTTCACTGGGGACGATGAAAAGGAAGCACAAATCCGCTGCTAATTTTTCTGGACTTAACATGCCCCTGGTCAAGCAATTACAAAAAATGCTCCATGACTGTAACACTTACATCCAGGACTTCCACTCCACAATGGACAGTATTTCAGATGATGACAAAGACTTCAAAGTTGTCATTCACGCAGACAAAAAACCATTACATGCACACAAAGGCAGATTTAATAAACCCACAGTTCATCAAGTTGGTGTTGTCATCGTTGTGCAAACGTTCAACAATAGGGATATTGTCTTGAAAACCAGAGACAATAAACTACAACGCATTAAGGAAACCCACAGATCCTATGATGCACTTCAATATCTTCTCATGTTCTGCTATGGTGAAGACGGCTATTCTGTGTCTATACCTCAAGTTCATGATGCCAGTAAGTTACCTATGAACAAAACCGTCTCTGCAGCAAACTTCTATTCATACCAGCTTATGATCTGACAACATAATGATAATACTATCCTTTTCTTCCGAACTTTATTAAATCAGTTTTTAGTTGATATGTACGCAAAAATTGAATCCGAAAGACTAAATTATATCAGACTAAATCAGAAAAAACTACGAGCTGAAAATTATGTTCACTTAAAAGATGCTATTGACAAAAACAACACTGATTTAATAGAACTTGGTCAAGCTGTGATATTACCATCTTCCTTCACTGGAGGACCTTGCTATATGCAGCGTACACAAGATGCAATGACATACGTACGTCATTTTGGCCGCCCTGACTTATTCATCGCATTTACTTGCAATCCTAAATGGCCTGATGTCACTGAAGTTCTCCTTCCACATCAAAAACCTCATGATCCCCATGACCTTATCAGTCGTGTATTTCATCTCAAGATTTGCAAAATGATATACTTGCTCACGAAGAGTAACATTTTCGGCTGTACAAATTGCTACATGTACACCATAGAGTGGCAAAAGCGAGGTCCTGTACCAGGACATTCGGGAGTGAAAAAGGATAATGTACTGGGACAGGTCTACACTGTACACCCGAATAACTCTGAATGCTACCATCTTTGACTGCTGCTCAAGAAAATCACAGGTCCCACGTCTTTCAAATCTCTCAGAACAGTTGATGGTGTCCTACATCCGACCTATAAGTCAGCCTGCAGGGCACTCGGTTTATTACATGACGATATCAACTGGGGACGAGACTCTACAGGAAGCTGCTCTGTCTCGCTCACCTCAAAAGATCCGTGAACTGTTTGCAGTTATGTTGGTGTTCTTCCAAATGGAAAATCCCTTAAACCTATGGGAAAAACATAAAGACAGCATAGCAGATGATGTTAGGAGACAGACTGAAAGAGCTCATATATGAACAGAAGTCCACCAGTGGTTAAATTTGATCTATATCAAATGTCTACAGTTGCTTGAAAACTACGTAATTGCTATTGGAGGTCAATCTCTTCATCATTACGGTTTGCTTTCACCTTTAACAGAACTGACACAACTTACGTCAAATCCCGAGTACTTCAAGGACACACAAAGCATTCTTCAAAATGTTTACCACAATCTATGAAATCTCCATCAAAATGACATGTCATGGTTAAGAGAGAGAGTTATCCTGACACCAAAAAATGACATGACTACAACTATAAACCACATTTTACTTCAAGAGCTACCTTCACAAAAAAAAAAAAACATATCAATCTGTTGATTCAGTTGTAGAAGTAGAAGACGCGGTACATTATCCGGTAGAGTTTCTCAACACTCTAAATCCTCCAGGCACTCCTGAGCATAATCTCATTTTGAAGGTTGGGACACCAATAATGTTACTGAGAAACTTACAGCCACCGAAACTTTGTAACGTAACGAGACTTCAGGTCACATCTCTACAAAACAACCTAACCATATTTTTTACTGGCAGTGCCTCAGGTGAGACAGTTTTTATTCCTCGCATCCCCGTTATACCATCTAATCTCCCATTTCAATTCAAATGCCTTCCATTTCCAGTAAGGCTCTGCTTCACAATGACAATTAATAAGTCTCAGGGACAAAACACTACAAAAGGTTGGCATTGATTTGAGGCAGGATTGCTTTTCACATGGCCAACTGTATTGTTGCATGCTCAAGAGTAAGCTCAGCACACAGCATATTACAACCGGAGGGCCAAACTGACAACATAGTATACAAAGAGATCCTTAACAAATATTTTTTTGTATATTTTCCCTCAGTTTAAAAATGTTTACTTTTTTCTTAGTAAAAATATTGAGGCAGTATTTTGCCACTGCTAAGTATGGGTATTTTGCTTGCTCATCATAAAGTTATACAATGATTGAATTAAAACCTTATGCAGAAACCACTATTTATTATGAGTTTTTCCTAAAAGTCACTATAATATAATTTTATTTTTATAATCTTAGTTAAAACTGTGGTTTTTACATTTTGTGTCTTTTAATCATTTTTTCATTTATACATTTAACGTGTATTAATGCAACTAACAAATGGTATGATTGATACATTGAAAGCATTTTCTTTGTCATACATGAATCCATCTATTTTGTGAACTTTGTTACTTTGAAGTTCATTGCAGCCTTCATGTCAAGACAATGATCAATCCTGGGCCAACATCAGTAACCACTGACAACTTGTCAGAGCATTGACTAATTTTGAATCACCAAATGACCTTCCTAAATTGTACATGCCCTTTGAAATATGTGAAGAAGATCCATACAAAGATAACAAGCATATGCAAACCCCATCCATCATACTGTATATTGTAAACCAAATCAGGAATCTAATCTGTTTCACTTTCTGAAAAAAAAAATTACTACATTCAAACAGCTTGTTTAGAAAACACAACACATTGTAACATATGATCTGTGTTTTAAAACTTTGTATGCTGTATATATAGTTACTCATCAGTTTTAAAAAGTATATAATTTATAGTGAATATTCAATAAATCTTTTTTAATCTCTTGATACAAGGTTACATTTTTATTAACTTATTTCAAAACATTCATGACCCTTAGCCCATTCTTAAATTTTTATCTCGCTAAAGGTTTGTCTTCCCCTAAAAGTATCTCTATAGTAGTATAATTATGCTAGTAAAATTCTTTATCACTCTATTTCAGCTTTGTTCTTTTATTTTAAATGGAGGCCTTAAGGTTGCCCATGGCTTTCTTTTCATACTGATAAGCAAATGATAAAGACCAGTTGAAGAAATTTAGAAAATTCTATGCAGCAGTTTTATAGAACTGATTGTAATTAATTTTGTTGACAACTGGTAAAATAATTCTAATTTAACAAACTGAAGGATCCTGTCAAAATAATAGAAGGCCACCAAAGACTGACACATACTGTAATACTAGATGACCCGTTATTCCACACTACTATTGTAGCATATAGTCATTTGTTGGATGATACAACTGCTTGAAACAAAGTTAGGGAGTTTTCGGCAGATTTATATAGTACTTTGAGATCATATTACCAATTTAAAAAATTAAAGAGCATGTGTGTGTGTGTGTGTGTGTCGTGCCGTCATCTTTCGCATAGACAAGAGGCTAAATCATATAAATGCATGATCAGTGAAGACTAGGGCCTCATGCATAAATGGTGCGTCGCAGAGAAATGTGCGTAAGAGCGTTTCCACGTTCAAATCACAATGTATAAAACTTCACACTTGCGTAAAGCCACACACTTTTCCATGGTACCTCATATCCTGTCGATGCCAAGTTCTCGCTCGGTTTGCAGACTGGCGCACGCAACCCCTAAGCAGTGCTACTGTTCCTGTGTGGTTACTCTTTATTTTCCTGGCGCAGCTTTATAAATACACTGAAACTAACGCATATTGTTGATTAGTGTAATGGATCTGATTGTAATTACCTTGTAACAATATAATGGTCAGGAATAGCCATAGTATTCCAAATATCATAACTGTTTTAGCGTTGTTACTCTCACTGCACCTTCTTCTTTTCTTCTTTCAGCTGCTTTCTTTAAGGGTTGCCACAGCGGATCATCTTTTCCAATATTACTCTCACTGCACCACTTCGGATATTTATATCACTGTATCTGAGTGGGGAATCACAGCAGCACTGATCGGAAGAGAAGTGTCGGTATTACAGCATCAAGCCCAGCTGCCTCAGCCATGGCAAAACGTTTCAAAGCCTTTCCTGTACTGACCTGCGTGGTTCAGAAACAGTTTCATCCCAAGAACTATAAGCGCACTCAATCAATTGCTCCTTGTAGAACTGTTTGTACTTATAGTACAATTACCCCACTGTAAACTTAAAATTACAGTTACAATATTGCACAACCTGTCCACTTTATAAAGCATATTTACATATGATGCGGTATCATCTGTAGATGAAATGCAGCAAAATATGTTGATTATATTATACAGATAAAACTTTAATTACTAACAATACAGATTATTTAAATGAAGTTAAACATGTGAGGGACACCACAGCGCTAGCAAATCACGTATTGTCTGCCTTGCGCTGTATATTTACTGAGGCTGGCTCGACACTGGAAGGATTGGTGGATAGAATAATTAAACCGATACTATGAAGATATTTCAATGTTCCTTAAAAAGTTTTGAAGAATCATCGTTGTAAGCACAGATGAGCTTAACGTCTATTACAGAGCTGATTGTGTGGCGATTGGGTAGTTGGGGAAAGAAAAGTAAGGACAGGAATTGAAGTTTAGTACGTTTGAAAGAGACAGTACTGTTACAATAAATTATTTCATCGAAGGTCGCACTTGGCACAGCGGCATCTTGTGTGAAACATGAACAATCACTCGCCATGCGTGTTTCCATGTTTAATAACATGCTTTCATTCAATCATCATGAAAATGATACCACGTATACATCTCAGTATTTTAATTATTCAGAGGCTGTAATATCACGATGTAATGGATTCTGTCCTGTCGGGAGAAAGAAGCGAAACAGTAGTGACTCACACACATAGAGCACATTGAAGATCAAATACAACATCTACTTTATTACGGTGAGATTTGAGAAACTAGTAAATTAAATGATTTTAAGATAAGTTTATGCGTTCACTTTAATGACAAAAACTACATGATTAAAGTAAATTTCGAGATTAAAGTTGACATTTCGTGCTTTTTCCCCACTGTGTGCCTATATTTTTGTCTGTACCACAATAATCTCAGATGCTGGGCTACAACTTCGACTTTTCACTGCGACTTTGATATGTGACTTCTTTTATTTTGGCACTGTGCTACTTTGTGAACATGAGCTTTCGAGTTTCTCCTACGCTATGTCCTCGATCAACTTCCTTTGTTGATTATACCACTGTTTAAATCAACAAATAGTATGCTTTTCTTTGCCTCCACTTGGTATTAGCTGAAATTCTTATATTTTCCCCGTGCTTTTCCCACTGTCTTTTCACAGAGCAGCTGAGCTTAAGGCGATTTATATTGATTTGCATATTCATAGTGGCAGTAATTCTTGGAGGGTTGGGGTGGGACAGAAGGCGTGTCCGGCGTTACTTTCACGCTTTGACCAGGATTTATGGAGCAGAAGAACATGGACATTGGAGTACTGCACAGATTCCTGCATCTAGGTTTTCTGTGCATAAGCACATTTCGACTTTTGTGCTACGTCATGTTATAGTGTGAATTCTACGCGTTATACATGAGACCCCAGGGGTCTCAGCCTCTGAACCCCAACCAACACTACTGAATGTGAATATTGGATAGTCCTAAAGAAAATAGTCTGTTAGTAAGTGGTAATCATGAAGTAATTTAGTGAATTTGGCTTTGGACTTTGAGTATTTATTTTAGTTTGTGTCTGGGAAGAAAGGTTCAGCCTTGTTTTATCTGACTCAGCCTATTCCCAAGTAGTTTCTACCTGCTCCTAATTATTCACATTGTCTGGATGGCTGCATAATTCTTAAACTGCTATCGACATTCTCTTTCAGATTGCAGTTATAGTTCTCTACCAATGGTGTTTTCTTTTTGAGTATCCTTAAGGCTAAGGGTAACTTCCTGTCAATCTAAAAGTATTATCTGTAAAGAACCTTGCTCCAAGAATATTAGGCCCTTTTTCTTGTAGATGTACAGTACTTTATCTTGTGTAAGTGTAATTATTTTTAGCTCCACCTAGACAATGACATTTTAAAAGAATGTTTGGAGAAGCTTTCATGAGAGGTCAGATTGAACAATTAGTAAAAATTGTTATATATGTGCTACTTTGTGTCCCTGAAATACTAGCTGACTGCACTGAGAAAAATATAATGTGGCTCAGGCCAGCTTAAAGCACAAACCTATTTTCTTAACAGACATATTTGTGCCACATGTGGCTTGTTTAAATAGAACAGATATAGGATAGAGATTAAATAATAGATATTAAACAGCTTTTAGGTTTACAATGGTAGCATATAGCACCCAAAGCAACCGTAGCATTTTACCTGTCAACTTCTACAAGTAATTTTAATAAACTACACACTTCACTATTTAATTCAGAAATTTGAAAGGTGTTACTCACAAGGCTTGCAGGTAGTTAAGGCAAACAAAACAAACAGAATAGTGGGAAGAGGATGCCATGACAAAATGCTTTCTTATTTGAATAAAAAGTCATAAATAAACTGCAAATTTGGTAAAATGATTTATATAATGCTAGGTGGAATCAATTTGTTATAGTTTTTACTTTTGAGTACCTTGAGGCGTAATATGACTGTGCAATGCACTATGTCAGAGTGACAAATTTTGCTGTCACCAAGCATTCTCTACAGACTGAACTAATTAAATATGATACAATGGAGATTTCCACTTTAATAATCGAACCTGTGGGTGAAGGCACTGTGACACTGAAGCTGCTCATTCCACAGAGCTACCAGAGATTGATCTCGATGACATTTAATCATTGCCTATGACATTAATAATATTTCTGCAATCTTTTTCCATCATTTTGATTGCTTAAATGTTAAATCTACATGTATAGACAACATTAACAGGCTGTCCAACACAAAGACCTCATTCACAAAATTAAATTAAATTACATTTTAATAAGAAG
>NW_024385624.1:0-14657 GCF_016835505.1 Polypterus senegalus
TTTGAATAGGCAAGTAACAAATGAAATGTTCATCCAGAGACTAAGCCCAGATAGAGCAAGCATGAAAATAAAAGTAAGGAATGATATATCATCCAATCAGAAAATATCAATGTTCTGAGACAACAACCATGAGAAGACCTAAAGTATGAGCAGATTATGCTTTTGAAACTCTATTAGGAGATTGAAAAGAGCAATTTAATGTTTCTAGCTATTGATGAATCCTTGGTCTCTATGTGTGATTTTACCAGGTGGAGTACTTTCATGAGGACATGCTCAGTCTAATTCCATTCTACGTCGATTTTTTTAGAAAATTGTCACATTTTTCAATTGGAACAAGTTAGATTTTCAACATGTAAACCTCTAAGACATCAGTGTGGCTTAGATGCCACCTTTTCCATTATGGGAAGGGTACAGAGGCCGCCAACCATCCTAGATGCATTTTGTGTCACAGATAAAGCATTGCATTGCTTGATACATAAAAGCATTCTCTGTCCAAAAAACACAACGGATAGCTGATTGTCAATTTCATCAGAACAACGTCAAGCCTACAGAACCCCATATTTCACAAACTCCTGTCAGAGATGTCAGCTGAGTATAATAATTTACTTCTGTATAACTGTGTTAGGTGGCTAAGTAAGAGCAACACATTCAAAAGGGTTTTGTGAACCCAAGCAAGAAATCATTGCTTTTCTCAGTGGTTATCATAGTAAAAAGTCGATACATTTCCATCCAAAATGCTAGACAAGAATTTAATGGCAAAAGTGCTTTTGTTTTGAATGACATCTTCCATTACTAAAATGGGCTTCATTTTGGTTTGGAAGCAAACAACAAAACAGTCAGTAATCCCTTGGAAAAGTTAATGGATGTAAAAAGTAACTGGACTTGTATTCAAATGATTTGACTACAGGGAAAATGCTACATTCTCCAGCACCGTGTGACTTAATAAATAACTTATCATCTGCACAAATTATCACAATATCACTTTTGACAAAATAAGGTTAAATTTTACTGCAAGTTTTGACAACATTCTCTGAGGTGATGCAATTTTCAAATGATCTTCTTACCCATTTCCAATTTATGGGGCATTACAATTTACATTGAAATACAAGCAGGTATTCAAGTTGCTTGATGAAGACTTACTGCAGTTAGAACTAATAAACATGTAAGCATTATTTGAACTGTAGCAAGCACTTCGAACTGTTGGATGTATGGAGTCCTGGACAGAACTAAACCAGGTCCAGTTCCTAAAAACTAAAAAGCTGGATGTTTGTCTTCTAAAACTGTTTGCCATAATGTATACCACAAAAGTTGAAAGTTAAGCTTTTCACAAATTAATGTAATAAAAATTAATACCACCTTACAAATTGCCACATCCATCAATGCCTGCAGACTGCCATCATTTACTGCTCTTGCAAAGTAAAATAAGTGCAGTTTTAGACATTAGACAAACAGATTGAGCTCTGATTGTTAGATGTGTACTTTACATGAACAGCAAAAAATCAGAAATAAAGAGAATGAAGGATACCTGATATAATGAATGAAAAGAAACATATAAAATGTGATTATGACAAATGTAACAAAAAGTAATATATTATTGACTTGACAGCTCACCGTATTGTAATGTAGTTAAAGGGCATCCCTCTATATTTTTTGTGTGTGTGACTCTTATTATTTTAAGTATAAACATTAATGTCACACACCCTTTAATACATTACATTTAGTATTTAATACATTGCATTACATTTAGCATTGTTCTTCTTATTGACATATAAGTGTAAATTCTTCGTTACTTTCTCTTTTACATTGCCTTTAATAATCTGGGTTTCAAAAAAGCTGGGGACCTTAAAAGAACATTAAAAACAACTAGCAAATGTTCCCCCTCTGGCTTATGATTATTCTTTTGATTTTTTATGGTTCCCCTTTACCTTTTAAAAGAAGGGTCAAATGCTCTTGAAGATTATAAAAAAGGAAAATTTGGGGGGAATTGATTTTGTCACATTTATTCACCGGAGGTCTGGGGAAAAAAATCACCCCGGTGGGAGCATAAGTTGAGCACTCTTTGGGAAAAGTAAATAAATCCGGAAATTACCGGGCGGAACCTTTGTGGCAGAACCAAAACCCTGCACCTGAGAAGCCCAGGGGACTGGCCACAGGGACTCAGCTGGTTTAAAAGGGTTCCACGTGGGAACCAAGGAACAATATATTTTGAAAAACACTAATTTTTCCTGTTTTTAACCTTTTTTAATGGAATTTTTTGTTGTTTTAACCTAAACTTCCCTTTGATTTTTGGATTTATTTTTTAACTAGCAAAATACCCAGGCCCAGAGGTGTTTAAAGTAATGAAAAGAAAAAGAAAACATCTTGAAAATAATAAAATTATCATCAATGTTTTTTTGTCACTTTATGAGTGTTGTTTCATATATAAATATATAAAAAAGTCAGGCAGGGGGGGCAGCCGGACTGATTGGCCGCCCCTTTGGGGACGTTTTTTCCCGCGGGGAAGGGTGGGTACTAACTTTCTCCCCCCCTTTTTTCTCAGGAAAAAGGACCCCCCTCCTTCTGCGAGTTTGCCCGCGGTTTCCTTCCCCCTTCCTCCCCCATCTTCCCCTGCGTCCCCCTTCCCCAGCCTCCCTCCCGGCCCTTTCCCCAGCATTCCCCCCCTTCCCGGCTCCTCCCCAATAAAATGGCCGCGCCATGGTTGGCGTGGTTTATGAATTTTATTTTGCTGCATAACGCTTAAATTATTATTTTCTGTACAATATCGGGCTGGGGACCCCAAAACTTTATGCTGTCCCCTGTTGCATATTTTACAGTGGGCAACCGGCAGGATAGGGGATCGAAGAATGACAGGGGGAAGGACCTTAACCCGTTGGGGGGTATGAATGAGCTCCAGGCCCTGAAACGCGAACCTCAACCACCGGGGCTGGAGGCTCCAAGGCCGGTTTGGTAGGGGCCCCAAACCGGCCAGACCCGCCAAAACTGCCCCTCCGCCGTTGGTGCCAATGACCGGCCCCGGCGGCGTGGGCCTTTAAAGTTTTTGAGCGGAGGCCCCCCGGGCAGTGGCAGCGGTCGGTCTCCTTTCGGGCCCCCATTCCTGAAGGGCCCGGCGCCCTTTCCCCCCCGAGGAAGGCCGCAAGCTATGACCTCCGAAGCCTGAATCTTGGCGGCTCGGCATCCCCCGGGCCGGGGCATCAGGTGGGGGAACTGGGCATTTGACCCTGAAAAGCCTCCCTTTGGGGGGCCCCGTTTGAGTTCTGGGGCAAAATGGGGGCTCCGGAAAAAAGGCCCCCAGGCTCGGAGGTTGTTGAGCAGGTGGCCTGTAAAGGCCGGGTTCCGAATCCCATGCCCTTGCCCAGCGGGGTCGGGGGACCGTTCAGGCCCTTGGACGTTCTGGGCGTCGCTGGGGGTCCCCGAGCGGGGCCAGGGGGGTCCCTTTGGGAACCGCGGGTCGGCCCCCCGACCCCTCTGGGCCCCTGCGAGCGCCCCCAGGCCAAAAAAGGCGGTCCCCGCACTGTTAAAAGTTGGGGACTTCCCCTTTCCCTCAACCCGGCGGGCCATGGACTCACCTGGCGACCCTGGGGGGTACTGCCCCCCGCACCCCCTTGGCGACTCGAACATGGGGTAGTGTTGTTGAATGGGCCTCAGTGGTGGCTTTGTTGTTTCCCCAGCAACATTACCGTAGCTGCCGTTTGGTCTTCCCGCGAAAGGCGGAAAAAACTTTTTGGTCACTTGGACAGGGGGGCCCAATATTTTTCCCGCGCGGTGTTATATCCGGAAGGGAAATACAATTTGATTTTCCCTGAACCCCCTATCCGTGTTTTTTGGGACAAGACTGGTAAAAAAAAAGGGGAAAAACCCCCCACTGCCCCCGGGGCCTTGTTGGATCTAGTGATGGAGGAAAAGGTGCCCCCCCCGCGGTCTCCCCCGTGCAAAGGGCGGCCCCTGTGGCGCTGGTGCGGGGGACCCCAGGTATGGACTGGGCCCCCGGAAACTCCCCCCGAAGGGTCCGGGGCTCTTCGGGGGCCGGTCACAGACCCCCCCGGCAGCCTGGACCCCAAACCGGTCCAGGCCTCTTTTAAGGGGAGCAGTGGAATGATGACTCCCGCTTTCCCAAATCGTCATTTGCCAAATAGCCCCTACCGACAGTACCCCCAGGGGGCCCTTTTAGTCCGAAAATGATCTGCTGTCCCGGGTGGCAAATTGGCGAGGTCGGGTTTCTCCACCTCGGCCCCCGGGGGGCCCGAAAAAGACACTAGAGGTTAAAGCCCCTTTTTTTGGCCCGGGGATCGGGGGGAGGTCCGGTTTCTTCAACCCTTGGGGGTGTCGATCACCAGATTCCTAGGAGGCCTTTCCCTTTTTTTTTCCCCCCCGTTGATGCCCCCCTTTGAAAGAAAGGGGTGACCTGGGGGGGGGCCCCCTGGGCCCTCATCCGTGGCTAAAAATACATACTTGTCATGGTGGATTATACTGGTAAAGGCGGTTCCTCGCTCGCTAATCTAAAATGCGGGGAGTTATCAACTTTTTTTTCCAGGGTGTTTCCCCAAAAAAGTCCTCACCGGCCCAGGCCCGGGATCGTTCGGGAAATTCAATAAAGCACCTGGCGTCTGTCTATCACCCGCAGACGGGCCGGGGCTGGTCGGCTTTAACCGGGGGCAACAGATGCTCCAAAAAGGTAAAGGGGGCGGTGGAACTGGGATCAACTCCCCCCCTCGTGTTTTTTGCTTCCCGGGGGTACCTCGGCCTCACAGGTTTCCCCCCCTTTGGGGATTTGTATGGGCCCAAAACCCGGGAATCCTCGACTGAAAAAAAGGGGCGGGGGCCCCAAGGCCTTTCCCCTCCCCCCAACAATTAAGTCGTGGCGCCAACTGCGCGATGGCTCACAAAAAATTGGCCCCCTCCAAAAGGGAAACCCCGGCTGTCCCCAAGCAGCGCGGCCGGTGCTACAACCCCTCTGTGCTCGGGGTTCCACCCGGGAACCCCAAGGTTATGTGCTTTTCCCTCCTCCCCTCCAATTGCTCGCTCACTGGCAAGGCCTTACGGGGGTTGGGAGAAAAGGGCTGGGTGTTTTTGGGAAAAAACAACCCAATTTGACCGGGGGAAAAGGACTAAAAAATTAAATTTTTTAAAAACCCCTGGAAAGCCCGGGGGGGCTTCCTCCTCCCGGGGGTCCTCTCCCTTTTCCCCGAGCACCGCCCCCTCCTAAAGGCTAAACCCCAGGCAGCGACGGGAAACCCCCAAAACCCTCCGTCCCTTTCCCCGGTAGGCGGTCACCGGCGGACCTGGCTGATTGCCCGCACGTCCCGGACCCGGGGTGTCCGGAGAGACCCTTGGCTCGGGGAAAACAAGCAGGGTAAAAGTGGAGGTGAAAGAATGGGGACATGGACAAAATAGAAACCAGTCCATGGCCCACCCCCCTTTTTTTCCAACGGATGGCTCCGGAGGTTTAGGATTTCCCGGGCGTCTTAATCAGGTCTCAAGTTCGATCTACCGTGCCCGCATTGGGACCTTTGGCCCCCGGGGGTGGGGCCGCCCGGCCTCTTATTGACAAAGGGTTTTGGGAAATTTCCCCTTAGGGGCATCCCCAAAAAAAAAACCCCTTTTGCCCCCCTGCGGGCACTGGCGTGAAAAGGTTTATTTGGGCCGCGGGGCGCGACTCAGCGTCTGGTAAAAGGGGGTTAAAGCCCCCCCCAAAGTGCTGCCTACCTGGAACGTCGTCTCTTTCCGCACCTGGGAGGAGCACCCTCGTCCCTTCCCCCGAACACTGGCAAAAGGGGCCTCCGCATCCGGGTTTTTTTGGCTTAAAGGCCAGTATTTCTCCTGGGACGGGGACGGGTGCGCCCCAAATCTAAAAGTTAAAAAACACCCTGTGGCCCGTCCGGGTACCAAGGCAGGTGCAGGCTTTCTTGGGGGGGGGTACTCCCGCGGTTTTTTCCCCGTTTTCCAAAAAGGGCGCCCCATATCTGACAAAAGGGTGCTCCCCGAGGTGTAAAAGGCGGAACAAGCTTACTGCCCAAAAAGGCCCTGGCGGGGGCACCTGTGTTAGGGCGTTTTTTGGGCTCCGTTTATTCTCCCCGGCCGGATACAGGCCTGGGCCCCAACCCAAAGCGTTGGCGATTTGGGCCCCCCGTGATGTCCGCGGCTGATGGACGGAGTTTTCTCGGCAGGGGAAAGGGGGAGGCCTTCCTTAAGTGGGGGTGTTCCAACCTGTTGGGCTGCGATCGCTCTGGTGCCCCATCCCTGCATTTGTGGATGTCCCCAAAAAAAGGGGCAATCGCGGGCCCCGGGGCCTCATGTATAAGCGTGCGTCGCAAAAAATTTCATAAGAATTTTTTCCCGTTCAAATGGATGTAAAAAAAACCCCCGGGGAAAACCCCCTTTCCGGTACCTCAACTTTGGTCCAAGTTCTCCTTTCGGTTTGCAAACTGGGGCCCCCAGCGTCAAGCGTGTTTTGTTTTTTTTGTGATTACTCATTATTTTTTGGGGCTTTATAAATACACGAAACTAACCGCATTTGTTTTTTGGGGCGCGCATCTGATTTAATTCTTGCAATATAATGGTCCAGGGAATACCATGTATTCCAAATCCTCTCTTTGGTTTTGTTACCTCACTTCTATTTCTTCTTCTTCTTCTTCTTCTTTTTCAGCTCCCCCCGTTAGGATTGCCACACGGATCATTTTTTTCCTTTTGCTCTCCTCCCGACTCAGGTATTTATATCACTTTTTCTATGTGAATCAAAACATACTGTTTGGGAAAAAAAGGGTCCTATACACTTAAAACACGCTGTCCACCCCCAAAAAAATTTTAAACCTTTCCTGTACAGACCTGTGGTTCAGAAACATTTTAACCCCAAGAACTTTAAATGTTTAATCAATTTGCACCGAAACTGTTTGTACTTATAAGTCAATCACCCTAGAACTTCCCTACGTTATAATATCTCACAACCTAGCCACTTTATCCCTATTTACATTGTGGATATCATTTTAAGGGAAACCCAAAAAATATGTTTGTTAAATTATACACAAAAACTTTAACTTCATTTGAAAATCTATATTCTTCACTGGGGAAATTTGAAGGATAGAAAAATTTAAAACATGTACTACGAAGATATTTCAATGTTTTTTAAAAATTTTGAAGAATCGGCTAACACAGATAAAACCGCGTCTTTTAAAAGAGCTGATTTTGGCGTGGGTTTCGGGAAAGCAAAAGGATCTTGGGGCCAAATATATATTAAATATAAAACAAAAAAGAAAATAACAACACAGCAAAAAAGCAGCGACAAATTTGAAAAAAAGATAAATGCTTGTCATGACCGAGGCTCATGGAACATGTTTTAAGTGCTTTAGCTGCTATCATCATAAAAACATCCATTTACATCCATTTTTTAGTTATTCAGAGATGTAATATCACAAATTTTGATTCTGTGCCCAGTTGGAGGAAAAAACGGTTTTAAAGAAGCAAGTAGTGATTCACACATAGATCCTACAGTGAAGTCAAATAAAAAACAAAGCATTAACGTGCTATATTTTAATTACGATGTGATTTGAAAACGGTTGATTAAATGATTTTAGATTAAGTTTTAATGTTCTACTAAATTACAAAATAAACTACTTGATTAAAGGGAAAATGTGAATTGAATTGACTTTTGGGTTTTTTTCCCCCCACCGTGTCCTTTTTCTCTGTACCCTAAAAAACTTTCATATGACATAGACGGGGGCTTACAACTGTTTTTTTTCTAACCTTTGATATGGACTTTTTTTATTTCGGCACTGTGTTTTGTGAATGTGACTTTCAAGTTTCTCCAACCGTATGTCACTCGATCAACTTCCTTTTGTTGATTATCCACTTTTATTTGAAAAAATAGTATGTTTTCCTTTGCCTCCACTTGGTTTTGCAAATTTTTATATTTTCCTTTTTTTTCCCATTGTTTTTTCCCGGCTCCAAGGGCGTTTATATTGTTTTGCATATTCAAATATGAATTCATGGGAGGATAGGGGGGCACATAATCGGCGTGCCCGGCGTTGGTTTTCCCGCGATCGGTTTTTAGGGAAGAGCGGGGGCGTTGATGCCGATTCCTGCATCTGGTTTTTTCTGTGCGTAAGAAATTTATTTTGTTCAGCCATGTTATAAAGCGGGTTAAAATGGGGGCCCCAGGTGGTTTCTGGTTTTAACAATAAAGTTCACTGTCCATGCAGGCCCCTTCAGGCCAATCCCCATCCCTCTCGTGTTCCCGACCTCGGGTTTGGTCCCCCCGACCTGGCGGTCTTGGGCTAAGGGGGGGTGGTCCCCCCCAAAACGATGGGGGGCTGCGGACTGATTCGACTCACCTGGGAGCGTGTTGCCCCCGGGGGAAAGGTGGGGAACTTTCTCCTCTGCTTTCCTGGAAAAAAGGGCCTCCCTCCCTCATGCGAGTTTGCCCCGTTTGGGCTTCCCCCCTTTCCCCATCGCCCTGATGTCCCCTTGCCTCCCTCACGGTCCTTCCAGCATTCCTCCACTTCGGCTCCTCCCCAATTTACCCCTGGTTCAGCGTTGCGTTATTAATTTTATTTTGCTGCATAACTTGACTTTCGATTATTATTTTCTTTCAATACCGGGTGGGACCCCAAAAATTTTTCTGTCTCCTGTTAAATATTTTACAATATATATATATATATATATAAAAACCCTTTAAAAAAACATATATACAGTATATATATCTATATTCATCTTTTATATATCTAATATTATATATATATATCTCTTTTTAAAATACTACATACATACCCCAAAAAATTATATAATTCTATATAATAATACACATACACACACATATTATTCTATATCATATATATATATTATATTATACTAATAAAAAGGGAAACCCTCACTCACTCCTCCTCACTCACTCACTGACTCACTGCTCCTCCTGACTCATCACTAATTTCCAACTTCCCCTTTTTGGGGGAAGGCTGAAAGGGGAGGTTTTCCTTACAGCTTCCTTACAAAAGTTGGGCGGTTTTATTCAAATTCCGAATGGTCTAACTGGAAGCAGTTTTTTTCCATTTCTGTAATGGAATGGCTTCAACCCCGTGGGGGGGGTTTTTGGGGTGTCATCACGCCTCCCGTAATCAGCACATGAAAAAACAGGAAGACCTCAAAAGGGGGAAAACATATAATTGAAGGGCGAAACAATAAAAAGGGGGGTGGCAAAACCCTATTGATGAGTTTGCCGGAAAACAAAAAGTTAAAAACACTAAATTAATTTATGGGGGGCTCTCGGGGTTTGAATTTATGCCTGCCCATATAAGGGCCCTCTGTCAGCGGCAATCAATAAAAACTCCCCCTAAATATTCCCGGGTTAAGGACTGTGCTTATCAGAAGGAAATGAGATGGGCAGCGTGGTGTTTTTCCAAACTCCCAAACTCAAAAAAATTTTAAGTGCCGGGGCTAAGGTAACATTAAATAAAGCTATGGGCATAAGGGATGCCCAAGGGGGGAACCGATCAAGTACCGAGTGGCTCACGTGAACTGATGGTGCACGATAAAAAAAAACAGTTCCAAAAACTGCCTGAATTACACAATTGAAAGGGGGCAAAAAAAAGGCGTCTGATAAGCATATTCATAAATGCAGCTACTGTGGAAACAAAGCCCCGGTGGAAAAGTCAATTCCGTAAGGAAAACATTAAAAAAAAAACTGCATGGTTTTCAGGTCTCAATAAAGAAAAGACTTTTATTGATGCAGTGCAAAAGTGAATGAAACCTGTCATCTTTAAAAAAGATTACAAAACGGAATTTCGAACACAACACATCCCCACAAATGAACCTGATTGAAAAAAAAATGATAATCAAATCCTTTATGACAGCAACACTCAAAACCCCACAAAACAAATCTGTATATTGAAAGTCATGTTCGTTATTTTTTAAAAAGTTCCTTTTCTTTTTCTACCTTTTTTTAACACACTACTTCTCCCGCCGTCGGGGTTTTTTTTTATATATATATATCGCTCTAAAACTCGAATAATGGTCTTTATTAGCCCTCGATTGTTTTGGTAAACCCTCTCATGTATTTTGTGAAAGGTATAAAAGTAAAGGGGAGGGGGGGATGACTCATTAGGGGTGCAGGCTGTGCGGCGTCAACTCTATCTGAATTAGCGATCACATTTGAAAAAAAAAATTCTTTTCAAGTTCTAATCCATATGTGTCAAACTCAAGGGCCGGGGACACCAAACCCCGTGTATTTACCCCGAGATTTTTATATACTGTTTTTTTTTTAAAACCGGGTATATGAGGCCTGGAAAAAAAGATCCCCAAATAGTGTCTGTTTCCCCAACCTTCCGCGTTAATCAAATCTACCGATGCTGAAGTTTTCAAAACTGAGATTACTGGTTTGGGCCCCTTTTGGGGACTTTTAAGAACAAAAAAATCTGTCTGCGGCTCGAACCTTTGCTGTTTGGGGCAATCTGTGGGCTTTCTCAGTGATAAAAACTAACAAAACAACTGGGTCCCTTATGATACACCCGCAATCCTCGAAAACCAACACGAACCTCACACCAAAAGAAACGAACGTGGCCCAAAAAAAAATGCCCGGCGTCCAGCTCTAAAATGACAAAGACAAAACAACTGAATGATTTGATTTGTTATTGCGTGGGGGGGGTCAACGTTTTTAAAAAACAGCTACTCACTTTAAATACTTTTTGTAAAATGTAATATTTTTATTTATATATTGTTATATTGTTTTGTGTATGTATATATATATATATATTATTTTTTATATTTTTTATGTATGTATTTTGTGTATATATTTTGTTATATTAATATATATATGTATGTATATATTTATATTATAGATATTATATATATATATATATGTTTATTTGTTGTGTAAATATATTTTTACCGGTAGGAGCATGGGTTGATTGATAACACCTGGGAAAACCCTTAAGCCCCAAAGGGAAGCGGGGGATTAACCTCCCCTCCCCCTCATGAAAAACCTTCCTGCACCTGGGCCTGGATTGACCGCGTCGATACTTCCCCCTTCCCGCCATCTTGCCCTGGGTCATCCTTCCCATCCTCCCTTCGGTCCTTCCGGCCCCCTCCCCCGGGTCCCCCAAAAAAATGGGGCCGGCCAAGTGGCGTCGCGCATATGGGTTTTTTTATAATTTTGACCTGCTTTTGTTTATTATACAATATCGGGGCAAAACCCCCCCCTTCTCCCCGGTCCTTTACAAGTGGCGGCAAGATAGAATCCCCAATGCGGAGGACGGACCCCAAAATCTGGGCCCTGAAAAAGCTCCGGCGCTGCAAGGGGCCCCACCACCGGAGCTGGACCCGAAGGCCGGTTGTGGAAGCCCCCCCGGGGGGACCGGCCCCGGCCCGCCTCATCCTGGGTTCCGATGGGCCCCCGGGGGGGTGATGACCGGGGATGTTTGAGGGCGGGCCCCCCGGGCGGTGGCGCGGCCCGGGGGCGTCCTCCTGGCGCCCCTGAAGGGGCCCGGGGTTCCCCCCCTATTGCCCCCCTGAGGAGGGGGGCTTCAACCCCCTCCCCAAATACGGCCTTTGGCAGGGGCCCCAAAGGGCCGAATGGCGGGGAAAGGGTCTTTTACCTGAAAAACCCTTTTGCGCCCCGGGGTTCGGTTCTGGGGCAAAAAGGGCGCGGGTCGGCCCAAAGCCCCGGGAAGGAAAGTGGTCGGCGGGTGGCCGGGCCTGGTCAACTGCCCCGTTCCCTCGCCCAGCAGGTCGGGGACCGCCTCCGCATGTGGGCCCCTGGGGTCCGGGGCGGGTTGGGTCCTCCCACTTGGTCGAAAAAACCGGGGAAACCCAAGGGGGGGGCCCCCGGCCCCCCGGCGTCAGAAGAGCCCAAACCAAAGGCGGGTCCGCGGCGGGTGCAAGTGTGGCAGGGGCCCCCTGCTAAACGCCCAATAAATGCCACCTTGGACTGATGGGGGGAAAGGTTTGTACCCGCCCATCCCGGGGGAGCAGGGGTCCGGGAGGGGTGTTTTAAATGGGGCCCCCTGGTCTTTGTTTGATTCCGGCCCAATTTATTTCCGCCTTTTCCCACCCATAACGGGGTTGCCATTGTTGGGACCGTGTGCAGGGGGGGCTAATCCCTCTTCGGCTCCGTTATTCACCTGGAAGGGAAAAAAATGGGGTGGGTGTTTACCCGCCCCCCTTTTGGGGTTTTGCAACTGGGCCTGAACAGCGGTAAGCCTTCCCGCTCCGGGGCCTTTTGGATTTGTTTGGGGGAAAAGACCCCCCCCCGGCCTCCGCGCCCCCTCCAAAGGGCGGCCCTATGGGGTGGGGTTGGGGGATTTCCGTGGCTGGGGGGCCCCGGCCGGGTTCCCCCAGAAGGAAGCCGGGTCCCGGGCCCGGGAAAAACCCCCCCGGTGGCACAATTTTCGGCCCGCCCGGGCCTCCCCGAGAACGGGAAATCTCCCTGGCTTTGCCGGGGGGTGGTGGTTCTGGCTAACACGGGCGGGCCCAAACCCGAACCCTTTTTTGCGGAGCGACTTTTCCTCTACATGGGCGGTGGAATTTTGGCGGCGGGCCCCGGGTTTTGGGGCCCCCCTAAAAAACCCCGGGGCGAAAAAAAACCGGGGGGTTAACCCACTGGCCTGGGATCAAGGGGAGGTGGCTTCTTCAATCCTTCGGTGCAGACCAGATTCTAAAAGGAGGCTCCTCGACTATTTTGGACACCCTTTGAAAGGTAGGGGAATTGTTTGGGGATGGAGCCCCACCCGTGGCCCCCTAAACCCAAATTCTGGGGGACTACCCCCGTAAAGGGGGTTTGCCCAATACTAAAAGCCACCCGGGGGGCGGTTAATTTTCCCCGGGGGGTCCGGAGGGCCCCCACGGACCCAAAAACGCCCTTTCCCAATACGTTGGGGGTATTAAATTCCGAAAAAAACCCCCCTGGCGTCAGTCTATCACCCCGAAATGCGGGTTTTGGGTTTTAGGCGGCAAAAAAGATTTTCCCCCGCGGTATAGCCGGGGGCGAACTCCACTCCCCTTTGTCTTTTGCCACCGGGGGCCCCCCCACCCCGGGCCCCCATTTTAATTTTTTCTTTCAAGGGGGAATCCCAAATTCAAAGGGGTAACCCCCTCCATTTTTGGTGGCCAAATTTTGGCCCCCAGGGGGCCCCCCGGGTTGACCGGGCCAACCGCCTTTTGGCGAGTTAATTGGGTTTTTGGGAAAGCCCCTTTTGTTTGGTTGGAGGGACCTGGATGAAAAAAATTTTATTTTGTAAAGAAACGGGGGTCTAGTAATAAAACCCCGGGAATAGCCCCGTTTGGGTCATCTCCCCCCCGGAAACTTCCTAACCCTGAGGGCCCAGGGGGAGTTGCATTTTGCAGGGTCGGCCCGGGGGGGTTTTTTATTCGGGCCCCGTTTTTCGGCCATTTGGTCCCGGGGGGTCCCACACAAAAAGGGAACCGGGTTCGGCCAAAAAGGCCCCTACGCCAAAGGGTGTCCCCCCGATTGGGCCCCCCTTTTCCCGCCCCCGGCTGAGCCTGATGCCCGGGTTTCTGCCCAAAACCGGGTTGAAAACCCCAACCAAGGGTCGCGGGGAAATGGCGGGGGCCCCCCCTCTAAAGGGGAAGCCTCCCGGGGCCCCCCCCTTGGGGCGTGACCCTTTTCCCCCTCCTGCTGGGTCATTCCCTTGGGCCTACCCCCTGGCTTCATAAAAACCTACCGGGAGCTCGGCCCCAAAGGTGGTTTTAAATTTTAAACCCGTTTTGACGGGGGGCCCCCCCTTTTCCATTCCCCCGGGTTTTTTAAATTTTTAAAAGGTCCCCCACTGACCTTTCCGGGCTAAGGGGGAGAAAAAAACCCTTTTTTGATAAACCAAAAACCCCCGAAGGGGGGGGTAAAACCCCTTTTTCCCCCTCTTTTCCCCCCATAAAAAAGCCTTTTCCCCACCAAACTTATTACCCAAATGCGGTAAACTTCCGGGGCCCCTTTGGCCCTTTTGCCTGGCCCCCCACAATTTGCGGGTTTTTTTAAATCCCTCCCTTGATCCTCCCCAAAAATGGCCCCATCCCCCGGGGGTTTTGTGTTTGTTTAAAACCCCCCTTTTCCCAAATATCCTTACCACCCAAATTTGTTGTTCCCCCGTCCCAAAAAAATTATAAAAAAATTGGGAAAAATTAAATTTTTAAAATGAAAAAAATTAATTAATAGGGTTGGGGGGGTTTTTTTAAAAAATTTTTTTTTTTTTTTCTTTTCCCCCTTTTTTAAAACAAAAATTTGTAGATATGGGTTTTTTTTTTTTTTTTATCCCCAAAGCTTCCCTAAAAACTCGGCAAAATTTAATTTTTTTAAAAACCCCTTTTTCCAAAAAACAAATTTTAAGTTTCATGAAAATTAATTTTAAATTTTCTTTTCTTTTTTTTTCTTTTTAAAAATTATGGGAAAAATTTTTTTTTTTTAAAAAATGGGTTTTAAAATAAAAATAAAAATTTTTTTTAAAATTTAAACAAACCCAACCAAAATTTTTTTTTAAAATTTTCTTTCCCTGCTTTTTAAAATTTTTTTTTTTTTTTTTTTTTTTAAAAAAAAAAAAGGGGGAAAAAAAATTTTTTTTTTTTAAAAAAAAAAAATAAGATAATAAATTTTTTTTAGATAATTTTTAAAAGATGAATTTTTATTTTTTTCGGGTTTTTGGAAATTTTTTTAAAAAAAGGAA
>NW_024385625.1:0-5087 GCF_016835505.1 Polypterus senegalus
TTTATTTAAAAGATTTAATCTTAGGCAAGTTATTATCTAAAAAGGGTAATCAATCCTTGAGAAACTTTTTGATGTATGGTGATGAAAAAGAATATGTTCTTAAATTTTGGGGTTTTTAAAACCCCCAAAGGGATCTGATAAGTTGTGATCAGTTATAAACTTTTATTATCTTTGCGGTGTTAGTTGCCATTCCCCTGTGGAAAGTCTTATCAAAAAGTGGTTTTAAAACAATTAAAGCCCCCAGCCATTATCTTTATGAGTTTTCCCAGATTGGGAATGGATGCAAAAAAATTTTTTAATAAAATTCCCTTATCATCAACATTAGGTGCATAAACATTTATCAAAATCATTTTAAAAGTTGAAAAAGTCCCCATGACCATTACATTCTCCCTTCAGGACCCAATACTACATCTGATTAAAAATGGTACTGTTCTATGTATGAAAATTTCCCACCCCCTATTTTTTCTTTGTAAAACTGGAATAAAACATTCCAGTCCAGTTTTTTTGAAAGCAAAACTGATTTCCTTAGTAAGTGGGTTTCCTGTAAAATACTATTTTAACTTTTAGACCTGGGTGAAAAGTACTTTCTTTCTTTTTAAATTTAAAATGATTCGGGTTTTAACATTCCGGCCCCCGGGTTAACTGCCCCACCCTTGGAACACTGATTCTGATTTTTTGATGTCATTTTATAGTCTTAACTGGAAGTGAAATAGTTTAAGTTTTAAATTTTCCCCTTTTCCCCCAAAGGTTGTTGCCATGAAACTTATTTTACATTGATAGTTATAATTAAAAAGATTGAGATTTTGATTAGGTAAAAAATCAAGCCTGCTCTCTTTCTTTCATGAACCCCCACCCCCCCTTTTTTGCCTCCCAAGGGGGGGCCAAACCCCATTACCCCAGTCCCAGTCCTCTGAACCCGGGAGGTGGCACCAAAACAAGCCCCCATGCAGGGGCCTTTGGGGTTTAAAAAGATGGGGAAAATATCTTTTACCAATATGGTCTTTAAAAAGGAAAAAAAAAATTTTACTTAATATAAAATATAATTTTCCCAGCAATTTTAGTGCTTTTAGATGATCCCCCAGTTTCCCAGGGTGATTTTTTTAAAGATGTGCCCAAAATAAGCAAAAAACAAGTCTTAATGCATTTAAAGCAATAACAGTAAACCAAGGGTATGATATTAAACAGCCCTTTTTGGGGGTTAAAATGAAATAATTAGAAAAAGAAAAAAAAAAAAAACCTCACAATTATGTCAGAATAGTCCGGATAAAAATTTTTTAATTCATTTCTTCTTCTTCCTTGCTTAGGGAAAAAATAAAAATATTCTTCCCTTTCAGTTTGCCCGGTTTGGAGGCTGTATTTGTACTGGGTTTCCCCTCCGCTGTTTTTTAAAATTATAGAAGGTTGCGGGGTTTTAGCTGTTGCTGGAGAGAATCCCGGAAAATCTGGTTAGCTATTTTCATATAAAATATCCTTGTTTCTGAGGTGCCATCACCTCGCTTAAATGATAATCGTTCAAAGCGAACTATAAAAAATCTTGGTGGGGTTTGGCCCGGGGTTTGTTTGGGGTCCCGGATGGCCCCTACTATTTAGATTCCCTTTAAAAGTCGCCCCCATTATTTTAGAAAAAGTTCAGTTCCTTTTTAATTTCACCGGGTTTGAATTTTTTCGATTCTCCGGCAGACCCTTTAATTCCGGCTTTTACCTTCTACTCCCATCTTCCCAAAAACAGCCCGTCTGTCTCCAAAATTTTCTCCGAGTTTTTTTTGGGAAAAGACTTTTGCCCCCTTTCCTCCCCTTTTTTTTCTGGGAAAGTTCGGCCATTTGATCCCATTAGTGAATTTCTCCTTAAGGTTCCCAAATTTATCAGCAAAGGGGCTCAGTTTAACGAGTTTTTTTTGGAAAAATTCTTAAATTTTCCCCGCACCTTGATTCCAAATTGGCCTCTTTGGGGGCCTTTCATTTCCTGTTGGTTCCTTCCCCTTTTTCCTTTTTATCTCCTGTTTTAAATTCCTTTTCCCCTTTTCAATTTTCCTTAACCCCTTGCTTTCTCTTAACCTTCCTTTTTTTTTATATCTTTGAGCTCAGCGGAAACCAGTTCAGATCCAATTTTCCTTCCCCGTGGGGGAAACGGGAGACTTTCTTTAAACCCTTTCCGGGTCTCGGTGGCGGATTGCTGGGGCTTCCCTTACTTTTCCCCCGTTTAGGAATCTTCCCCCAATGGTGGGCTATCCACATCACTCCGGTCCGCCCCCTCCTTTTGCCCGGCGGCCGGTAACCCTGGTTCGAGGGTCTTTCTTTCCCATCTGATCCGGTCCCGTCTCCCCCTAAACTTTTCTTGAACTAAGGGGGTTTTCTGGTGAGCTTGGATGAGCTTTGTTTTGATTCTTTGAACCCCCCTTTTGTCCCTTTTTTTTCCTTTCTTAAAGGGCCCCCAGGGGTTTAATAAATACAGGATATCTCCCGAAAAAATAAAAATTGAAAAAAAGCCCCTGGCGGGCTCCCTTCAGGCGTCATCTCTCTATTGGAAGAAAACCCCACTATATTTAAGATAGATAAAATACTACATTTAATGCCCCTATATTGAATTAAGGTTCCCCATAGGATAACTTTCATAAATTTTGATAGAAGTTTAAAATTTTGGCTGTTTTATTAAAAAAAGGGCCAAAAAAGTTTTTTGTTAAGGAATTTTGCAAAAGGGCAATACAGTATTTAAAAACCCAATCTTCTAAAAACACAGTTGAAATTAAAATGCAAACAACCATGGCAAAAAATTTTTTAATTAATCGAGAAAAGTTTTTAACCCCGGGGGGGGCGGTCCCGACCCAGCTGGGATGCCTGGAAAAACCCGGGGTGGTCTTAAAAACCCCGGGGACAAGGGAAACCCCCCCCTGGATTTGAGGGTTCCCCGGGGGTTTAAGAAACCAAACCCGGGGCCCCGGGCCACCCCCGAGGGGGCCCCGAGGTCATGGGGGGGATCATCACTTCCACCACCCCCACACCTGGGTGGGTGGGGGAAAGGGCCTTCTAAAATCTCAATTTTTCTTTTTTCCAAGTAGTAAAGCAGAAAAAGGCGCAGTGGGATGAATGTTTTGCATTAAACCCAAGAACCGGGCACTCAAAAATAGATTCAGAAACTCCCTGTCCAAAACAAGGGACCTTTAATTTGACTTGGCTGGGATAAAATCCCCCGGGGCATCTGAAGTCAATTTATCCAAAAACCCCCCTGCCCGCTCAATTCCAGACATAAAATTCACCCCCCCTGCCTTGAAAATGACGGGGCCCAACCCCCCGATAAAGACCTCCCTGTTTCAACCTTTTGCAGGCGGGGCAAGGCCAAAACCTCCATGGCTGGGCCAACATCTCAATCAAACCGGTTGACCCTCCCGCGTCCCGGGTTTTCCTTGGGTTTATATAATCTTGGGGGTTTATTTGATTTTGAAACCTCAAATATCCCCAATCAAAAAACTTTTTTTTTCTTTTTTTCCCCTTTCCCATCGAGATGTGGTAGACATAAGGAACCATCTCAAAACGAGGGCAGTGGAGAAATTTTTAAACTGCCACAATTAAAAACACGAAGGAGAGGGGCCCCAGCGGCAAAAAAACCCCCTTTCTGGGGCCACTCCCTGTAGAAAAATCAAAAGAAAACACCCCAAGTCGTCTGTTGGGTTAAACCCGGCTGAAAAGGCAAAACTCAAAAATTGGGTTTCATAACAATTGGGACCCCCGGGAAAAGCGTTTCCCAGCGGGATGACCCTCCGAATAGTTGGGGCCTGGGTTTTCCAAAATTCGATTGGGGAATCCCTCTATCTTGTTTTCTATTTTTACTTTTCCCCCCATTACTGCTGCTTTTTGGGACATAATGAAGCCAAAATTTTTAAAAAACCCCCAACATTAATAATTTAAAAATCAAATGCCCTAAAAATCAACAGTCGGCTGACAATAATT
The DNA here is from genome assembly GCF_016835505.1 of Polypterus senegalus. Classification (NCBI taxonomy): domain Eukaryota; kingdom Metazoa; phylum Chordata; class Cladistia; order Polypteriformes; family Polypteridae; genus Polypterus; species Polypterus senegalus. The sequence continues at coordinate 3,946 of NW_024385625.1, forward strand.
TTAATTCAATTACTACTTTAGATCCCGTGGGTTAAAAATTTTAAAAAAAAGAAATTTGAAATTTCATAAAAAATCTCTAAGGGGGGCCCTAAAAAAACTTTTTTTTCCAATACCCCAAAAAACCTTGCCCCCCCAAAAATTTGGGCCAAAAAGAAATTTTAAAAGGGTTTTTTTATTTTTAAATTTTTAAACGATTTTTTATAAAAAATCTCTAAGGGGGTTTTTTAATGAATCCCCTGGGATTCGTTTTTTTTTGGGATCCCCGGGAGGAAAGGGGGGTTGGAAACTTTCGGGGGGAAGATGTGGTTTTTTAAAAGCCTTTGATATCCACCTTTTTTTCGGAAATTCTCCTTATTATCCGTTTAATCCTTTTTTCATTTTTCGGGGAATTTAAACTTAATGTAAATTTTTAAATTTCAAACTTTGACCTTTGGGCTTTTTTCCCCCAGATAATCGTTTGGACCTGTTAATAAACCCCCAAAAAAAGCAGGCCACGTTTTTGACTTAGTATACCAAAAATAAAAGTTGATTGAAACGATCATTTTTTTATCAACCCTTTTTTTTACAATAGAAATAATGATAAAAAACTGGTTTTTTTAAAAACCCCGACCATCCCGCTTTAAAAAAACAAAAATCAGCAATCAGTCCATTTTTTGAAAATTAAAGGGAAATTAAATGGGGGAAAAATTTTAACTTTAAAAAAGAGCTCTTTTGGAGTTGCACCTGAAAAAGTTAAAAAAACTTCTACATTTTTTCCTGGAAGACCCAAAAGGGTTATTTAAGAGAACATGAGGCTGGGGAAATGGGGGAAAACTAAACTCTTCCCTTTGAGATATTTAAAGGTTAAAAAAACAAGAATACAATAACACAGTCCTCTTGAAGGCTGCTATTTTTTTAAAATTTAAATAACAATGCTATAATCCCCGGTTTTATTTTTTTTCAATTGATTTCTTTTAAAAGGTAACACAAAAAAATGCCCCAAAAAATTACTTCCATGAAAACCCGGAAATTTTTTTTAAACAAAAATTTAAAGATATTAGAAATAATTTAAAAACTTAAAAGGGGGAAACCCCCTAAGCCCCATGCTCCTTTAAACAAAATTAAATTTTCCCCGGGTGGGGTTTTCTGAATAATCTCTCACT
>NW_024385626.1:0-24238 GCF_016835505.1 Polypterus senegalus
AAAAAAATTACATTTTTACTAATTTGAGATCACATAGAATGCTTCCCACTGAGCTATAGGAGTACACCAAATATAGCTTTATTGAAATAGTGATTGTGACATCAGGGCTCTCTGGAAGTATGTATTTTTTTCCAAAATGATGTTAATTTAGTGCTTTCCCCAAAAATTTTTAGCTGCTGGAGCTAGAAAATGGCATCACACAGGTTTGATCTTCCCTGGGCACTTCAGACTATTTCAAATGGATAAATGTAATAGATGGAAGATTTTAGTTGAATTAAGGAGTGCTTGCCACTTACAGAGCTAGGTATTTTCTATGTATGCCTAAGTTCCTCCTTTTCTGAGATGCTAATTGAGAGATCAATTTCCCACAGTTCCCTAGGATCATTGATGTGTGATTCTTTCAAAATATTTTATATAATGTTCAAATGCTGGTTAATTTTATTTATTATTTAGTATTTTAATTTTGTGTATTCATATTTACTTATGTTCTCTTTGTTTACAGAGGCAGGTCTACTGTGACATTACTGCTTAGGACTGCCCTCAGCTTTATATTGTTACTGGGGGATAAGTCCAGCAAAGTGTTACAGAATATTTAAGTGAATCACTATGTGTGTATTGTTGGATTTTACTGGATGTTCATTTCTCATTTAAGCCTTTGTTTACTGCAGCTTTTCTCAACCTTTAAGTATTTGTGACCGAGTTTTCAAAACATTTTTTATGCGCCCCAACATTTTTTGAAATGTAGATGCATATTTTATTATACTTACTTAACTTTTATCAACATTTATCTAACTCTATATTTACTGTTCTAGTATCAGAATGTAGTTTTAAGTTAATTTGTTTTGGTTTCAACAGATGTTTTTTCATATATTTGATTCTTGTATTCTTTTTTCACATCTTCCCCCTTTTTGTTGCTGCCCCTAGAAGTCCGCCCCAGGTTGAGAACAACTGGTTTACTGGATTGCTGATTTGGGTATTTTTTCTTTAGGTTGCCTGTTAGGCATAATTTTTTGTTTTTTATTTTAGCCCTTTTCTGCTTTCCATTTTTGTGCTTCTTTTCAACCACCCTTTTTTCCAAACCCCGCTGAATCCGAACACAGGGTCAGGGGTCTCGGGCCAATTCCAGCCAACACAGGGCACAAGGCGGGAACAAACCCAGGCAGGGTCCCAAACCAGGGACACACAAACACACCACCGCACACACTAGGGCCAATTTAAAATGAATCCACCTAACCGATGTTTTTTGGACTGTGGGAAAGGAAACCGAGTGTTTATGTAAATAAATTATTAATTTATAAAGATACTTCTTTACCTTTGTCATCGTCTCCCTTGAGGGGCTTTTTTTGTGATTTGGGACATGAAAAGGTATTTTGAATGTTTTTATACAAAAACTCAGTTTGGGCTTTGCAGACCATGCTGGCCTTTGAGTTTTGGGACCAGGCTGCTTGGACTGAGGCTAGCCCTCAGACTTGAGTGGTCTGATTTGTTTTTTAGAGGCCTGTTGCCTTTTTGAAATTTTATACTACTCCATAATAAAAGTTCCAATATTAATCCACTGATATGATTATGTCTTTACAGTGTTTTTTTTTTTTATCAATTTATAATTTATTTTTTCTCTTACTCCCTTGTTTGCTCTTTGTTCAGGTTTTTGTATTACTTATAATTTTACCCAGTCTTTTTCCTCACCTCTCTGCAATTAGGGGGCCTTCAGATGCCATCTAAAGAAACCTCAGACTTTAACTCTGATTCGTTCAGCTCCATTCTTTGGTGAGGTCTTGTCATCTTTTGTTTTGTTCTCTTTGGTCTTTTGGATCTTTTTCTTGACCTTTGGATTTTGCTTTTTTTTTGTTTTCAAGGGTGGAGCATTGGCTCTGAGGCTAGGGATCTGCTGGCAATTGGAAGGTGTTGGTTCAAATCCTGTAAATGCCAGAAGGACTCTAGTCTGAACTTCGCCCTAGCTTGTAACTGGTCTGATTTTTTCAAATGAAAAGGGTTTTTGAGTTTTTTAAGTCTGCATCTTAATACCAACAAGTAAAAAATGACTTTGTATGGGCTGATGGTAGGGTAGCATAAGTGCGTGATAGAGATTATTCATACTACTTCCATTTCCTTTACATACTTAGCTTATGAATGGACTCAGATAGAAACAAACCTTTCATCACAAAACACTTCATTATCTTAACACACACTGCACTGGTAACTGTACTTGTTGTCTAAAGTTTGAAATAGCAGAGTTAAGCAATGTCGTGGGCCACTCATATCACTTTATGTATTGTGCTTTTATTTTATCTAATAGTTCTAATATTTTACATGTGACTCTCTGTGATATTAAATGGGATTGAAACTGGATGAACTGAAGTGCCATGCTGTATTTCTATTGTTGTATACAATGTCATAGTTTATCGGACATTGTATGTTTTCTTTATCATACTGCATTGTGAGTTCATATTTAAGTTATTGCCTGCTAGGGCTGTACAATGAAGCTCTAACGTATGTCTCCCAAAAGACTAGTGGCAGTAGTATAATACCAATAACAAACAATAAATACACCCGAGTTCACATTATTTTTGTTTATATAGACACATAGAAGTAAATCTACATAGTTGTCAATAAGATAAAGGGTTAATGCATGGTTTTGGGCCTGAGAATAAAAACTGTCCTTGAAACTGGTAGCATAGTGCTAATGGTCCTGTACTGTTTACCCGAATGCAAGAGGAAGAAAACCAACCTCACAGGAAAGCGTTTTATTTGATAATACTGTTTGCCTTCCTAATGCAGCATGTGTTTTGTCCCAACAGAAGGGAGGTGTGTATAAGCAATATTCTTTGCTGACTTCACCCTGCTCTGCAATGCTTTTACGGTCTTTGCTACGATGGTGCACACTAGAGTACTATTCAGACGGTGATGATGGACTTCACTATGACCCTGTGGAAAATGGTTGCAATAGATGAAGACATTTTAGACTTTCCTCAGATGTCTAAAAGGGAATAACGGGATTTTGAGCCTTCTTGACTATAGCCAGGATGTGTTTTGCCCAGTTCAAGTGGGGCGAGGTTAACTCTGAGAAATTTAAACTTTGCCTCTCTCCACAGTATTCACTTTAATGTATTTTCCATATACACATTCTCCACACACTAAAATACACCATTGCTCACATTAGTCTGTTTTCCCTACGGGAAATCTCAGTATGTGGAAAGTTCCTACTGCCAAAACCACTTTTCCACATCATTACCTAGCAACTGCTTTACCTTAGTGGGATATACACACTTATGGTGATTTTTTGTTTCTTTTTCACTAGAGATCTTTATTTCAACACTTTCTTCTTGATGAATGACACAAATTTTGCTGAAAATAAAACACAATTTATTTTGTGAATTGTTTTTGCTAAGCAAAAAAAAAAAATTCAATTTGCCCGAGTTGTTTCATTCATCACTAGTCAGAAGGTAAATCTCTTTCCTGTAGGCTATCTTGTTATTTTTGGTAATCAGGGCTATAATGATAATGTCATCAGAACATTATATTATATTCTCAGTTGTGACATTAAACAAAATTCCTAGCAATTACAACAGATGTCAATAAAAGATTTTTGAAAGCCAGCAGTCAAATGAGGTCTTGATTCATTTATGAAGTACTAGTTGTGCTACCATCTAAAACAGGTTGAAATCTAAGTAATCAATATGGACCTCAAGTATTCAGCAGTAATGTTTGTGATGGTATCTATTAGAATGTATTTTGTAATTCATGAAGGCATTGCATTTATAATTCCAACAGATGGCAATCACAAAAATTTGTAGTAATAAAATGTAATGTAATTTTTCATTCCAACAGATGGCATAGTCCAAGCATTAGCATTGCTTTTACAAATCCCATACCAAATTTGGCAACCAAATGACATATAACAGAGACATACAGTAGCTCGGGTTGGGCACACAAATACACAGAGACACTTGTCCTTTTATCAAGGAGGATATGTCCTTCATATTGTCACACATGGTTACACAATTACAGATTCATTCAGGGTTTCAAGAAACATAAACTTTATTCGTAAACAGCATAATAAAGCAGAAGATGTCTCGGGAGAAGGAGAAAGACAATAAGCAAAAGGACAGGTGCTGTACATTGAATATACAAAGTGCTGAGAAGCATATCACGTGACACAGCAGCAGCAGCAGCAGCAACAGCCGAGCATCAAGCGGGCAAGAGGAGGCATACTGCATTTGTTCCCATTGCACGGCATTCAGAGGGGCCTCGGAGGGTGACTGCATCCTCCAGGGGTGTGCACAGCCCTCTTCTTTACACCCCCTCCCTCAGCTTTATTCACTTTTTCACATCCCCACTTCTGGTACCACTTGTCATGCTTGGGTTACACAATTGCACAGATTCATTCAGGGTTTTCAAGAAACATAAACTTTATTTGTAAACAGCATTATAAAGCATAAAGCAGAGGATGTCTGGGGGAGAAGTGAGAAAATACAATATGCAAAAAGGACAGGCACTGTACAGGCTTTTAAATATACAAAGTGCTGTGCGAGAAGCATAAGTAAAAAGATAAAAGATATGTAAGTAAAAAGATATTATAGTTCAACTATATATTTGAAGAAAATAAACAACACAAAAGACCCAATTAACAAATGAACAAATTGAAAAATCACTCTGTAAATAAATAAATAAAAAGCTATTTACTGTATCTCCATAAATGCAATTTCATTATCCCTTTCAGATTGGATGTCTAGTCCATTTATACCAACTCAGAACCCCAACAACTGATGCTGCCATTTTATGTGAGTTTGCAGATAATGTGAAAAACACTACTTTATTATAACATTTAGCTGTCTGCAATGAACATGATAAACTTGGTTTTCTTTAAACTAATTTTGTTGAACTTTGTACATTATTCTTCACAAAAGATTTTCAAGAAAGTTCAATTTTCATTGAGATATCTTGAACAAAATGTGCTGTACAATTTTATGGAATTTTTTAAAAAGCCCCTTTAAAAGTATTTATTGTATATCTTAAAAATGACAAACATTATTTCAACTGTGTGATGTCAATCCAGGTAAGTCAAATGTAATCTCAAATTTTTGCACAGTTAGGATGTTTGATTTTTTTCACATTACATATATTAATTTATATATGTTTATTTAAAGCTTAAAAAAAGCGAGCAAGTGACAATCATAAGGATATAACCTCTGAAATCTTAACAATATAAAGAAGGACTTTAACCTGAAAACTGTCCCAGTAGGTGCATTCAAAGACCTTCTTTGCTTTAGTTTGATATTCAGCAAATCCCTTTCCCCTATGGCACTGAATTGCCCCATAAAGGGAATATAAAGAAAGGCCAGAGCAGGCTCATTTCTTTCTGCGTGTACAAAGTATAGGAAAAACATTGTAATCATCCAAAGATTTGATGCTGAGATTTTGATGAATCTCAGCGTCTCAACATTTTAGACCTCCTAACGTTCTTGTATACTAAGTATAGGAAAGTATTGCAATCCTCAAAAATCCATTTCATAATCTTGATTTTAGACCTCCCTGAGTCGAAAATACCATTATGGAAATATGTCTGTGTGTGTGTGTGTGTGTGTGTGTGTGTGTATGTAAACGTGATAACTAGTATGCTTTCACTTAGGTCAACCAAATTTGCATACAAGTATCAGGTACAAAACATAGATTTCTATCAACTTTTGGGCTATTTCCTTTAACTGGAAGTGTACTGTACCTTTTATTAGTTCAGCTGCAGAGCCCGATTTATTCAACTTTATTTTATAATAATAGTTCAATATATATTAATTTGATTTGATTTATTGTTGATGGTTCTTTAATGTACATAGCTATAAAAATATAATCATTGTCTTGTGGGTTTATTCCTCAAATATCATCTCCATATCTGAGTATACGAGAAAGTATAGGGAGACCACTGCTGATTTTTTCTTTTTTCTTAGAGACTGCCTTCCATCAATGTGAGTAGTGACATCCTTTGCACATTCTATAGCTCTGTAATGGCCAGTATAATTTTCTATGCAGGAGGAGATGGGCCAGGAACATCACTTCAGAAGAGTCTCACCAAATTAACAAACTGATTAAGCCAGGCTCAGTTATGCACCACTCTTCACAAACTGCATGTAGCAGAGGAGGAGAGAATGAAGTAAAACAGATCACAATTATGAACAATGCAGCACATCCTGTCTGTGACACACTAGCATCGAGGACTTTCAACTAACAGACTGTTCAGAAGAAGTAGTGTAAAGAAATATTGCTGGGGCTCCTTGATACCAATAGCAATATGCCTTTAAAAGTAATGCCTCTTTGAATGTGATTGTTCTTTTTAATATTTAGACAAGTTAAAAGTTTGATTTCTTTTTAGTAACTCTTGTGTGTATTTTTGTTATAATATTTATGCATTTATTTATTGAGCTTCTGTAAAAATCCAAATTTACTCAATGGGACAAATAATATTCTATCTACCGATCGATTGTAATGTACCACTCCTAATAATCTGCATTTGATTTAAACAGTTGAAAGTGTGCATGTTCTACAAAATTACAGTTTCATTCCTTCATGAATAATAATTTGATTTCTTGTAGCCCAGTACTAGGAAGTGTGTTAAGATAACAGATGGAGGAGGGATGGATGAAACAGCTTTAAATCAGGGTGGCCATGCCTTTTGAGGTGAGTTTTCATCTCATTCCTTCAACAGCTGATAACTTACTGATTAACAGTGGCCATATGATTGTGTGTCCTAAATAAATGACATCCTGCTCCACATAACCTCACCTCTCAAATGCCACTGGAATGGCAACAGAGAATGCAACAAAAGAGGATGGATCATTATACATCTTAAAACTGGAAAACTTCAAGGTAAAAACTGTTAGATAAGCAGCGTATATATTACAAGAATATAATATGCTGGCAGCGTGACAAGTTTGTATGTCTACATGGGTAAGCTGATTTATGCATAAAATGTAATTTAAGCTGTAACTTTAGTGCCATGTCATATTGAAATAATAACTACACAAATGACTTAGGTGTTTAAATTAATCTCTTGCTGTGACTAAAAGTGTTTTAAATAAATTGAGATATTTGTCAGTACAATGTGGACTAATTCATTCTGTTCTTCTTCATCAGACAATTCAAATTGACGATCTACATGTGCCGCGAAACCCTCTTCAGATCAGATTACTAAACCAGCAAAACACTACTGTCAAAATGTACAAATCACAAAAGGTATTTTTGCTTTTTTAAGTCACTCCTTTAAAGTTGTTTATTTTTGCATTAGTTTCCTTATGAGTTGAAATATTGGTTCCTATTTTCTAGTGTGGATTTGTTTCAGACATGTCCCACACACTAAAACAAAACTGTAACCAAATCATTAAGTGAAATGTTTTTAAAATCTTGTCAGTGATTTTGGACAGTTAGTACAGAAATGTGTGTGTGTGTATGTGTGTGTATGTATATCACATAAAATATTATATACAATGTTCATAATATCTTTATCTACCTATAATTCATCTGGGCTCTAGACAGATAGATAGATAAATAGACTAGAAACAGTTTGAAGAAGTAAGAACTTTGTCCAGGACAGAACTGTAATGTTTCCCCAGCTACTGGTGAAAAGGTAGTCTCACAGAGCTAGATGTGATTCTCAAACAATAAAAACACATTTGTGGACAATCCATCAAAATGTGTGAAGTGCACTGCAATGTCTACACCCACAAGACGTCTTCCTAAAACTCTTACTCCTATTTTCTCCAGTACAAGCATTTTAGATTGCTAACGGGGTTTCATAAGAAAGAGCAAAAAATACAAAAGACCTGCGCTGATAAACAATAAACAGCTAAAATTCACTGTTATTCATTCAGGAGCTCAACAACACAAGATAACTGGAGCTTAATAATGAATTTGAACAAGTACTCTGTCTGTTCGATATTCTTCCGTCATCTTAACTATTGCATTACTATATGACATAATAACAGTAAACAGTGATTAGATAAGCATTGTGGTCTAAATTGCAGCTATATTGTCATGGCATGTTTGCATTTCCAATTAGACAGTAATGTTACATTTCTTTAGGCATTCATTTAGATGTAAATCCAGAAGGTGGGTGCTGTGAAGTTCTCTTCATACTTTACAGGAGTCATTAGGTAGATTTGTTGATTCAAGTGTTTTGAATACTGAAATCTCGTCTTCTGTTTCTTCGTTATCAGCTCTCTTAATGGCAGTCCTTTGACATGGTGTGACACACCGTTTACTTCAAATGCAAATTTTACAGTTCACATTTTTATAAATATAGCTGCCAGTTCTTTCAAGCTTATATTGCTCCTGCACTATCATAGTAATGCTGAACAACAGAGACTGCATATTGCAACTGTGATCACATATTATTCACGTTTGCCATTCATCCATTGATGCTGTCAAATGCCAATGTATAATCAGAAAGGTTTTTCTCTTGCATTAGGTTTTAAAACAGATTATGTTTATTTTAAAACCTAAAATGTACTCTCTGCATATGCAACACATATTTATATGTCTAACAGGGTGTTTTAGGAGACCTTTCAGCTGTAGATAGTTTGTCATAAACAGAATCTTTCCATCTGTTGGACAGATGTATTATTATATGCCTGGCTTTGGCAGGCAAAGGAAAAGAGGAGATCCAGAAGTTGCCAACAATCTTAGCCTTTAATAACCCTGGGAAGACATGCAAGAAGTCAAAGATGGTGGATCTGGACTGTCTTTTTCTTGTCCATCTGCTAGGGCCAAATGATCATTGTCCCTACAGCTATAGACTGCAGAGTCAACCTTTTAAGAACAAATGAGAGCTCATATATGTGGGTTTACCAGAATCCACTAAATTTGGGTTAAATTGCTTATTTTGGTGCAAAAATAGGAATCGATTAAATTAAGTTATTCCTGGGCTTGACTACATAATGACAAAAGGGTTTAATATCATCTTGTGCCCAATGGGTAATATAACTATTTCATGTACCTGTGCCCATGTTCCATGTGTTTTATGGGTGGTACCCCAAGAGGCACAACCACCTGCCAATCACTGCCAGGAACTGTTGTCCACCCTATAAAGCACACAATTCATAGTTCACAGTTCCTGGTGGTTCATTTTGAATACACTTAGGAGTTGCTGAGTTTTATTGTGTGCTTCTGTGTTTGTGTGATTTTTAGTGGATTTCTGACCATTTTTCTCTTTTTTTTTATTTCACCTTGGATTGTATTTTGAGACTTGATAGTTTGGATTGCCCTTACTGGCAACTCCTTTTAGATCTTATTTGCTCTATGGAGCTCATAAACATAAAGGAATTTTTGTGATAATAAATCTAGAAGATTCTACATGGCCAGTTTTTATCTTGCCAGGGTTTTAATGGGATTTTGTGCTTTGGGTTTCCAAGCCATAAAATTTTAATAATAAAATTCCATTCCCAAACATAAAGAAAATTAATCCATTCTCAGAATCCATTTATTCAATTACAAAGCCAGAGAAGCCACAGTCTGGCCACAACAACCCTGATCTGAATTAAGTAGGTTTAAATATAAATGGATGGATAGAAGGCTAGATGTAAAATATAACACCTTTTACCATCATGCCATCACAAGGCACTGTACGGAGACAAAAAAAGTAGAATTCAAGGCATCAGTTTAACAGATTATTGAATATATGACAAATTAAAATGAAAAACACTTAAATAGCTTATATTAGTAAAATAAAGTGATGAATATTGACAGTATGTGTTGACAGGAAGCCAAACTATACACCATTAAAACATGTGCTTAAGAATTAATCAGAGTATAAAGTTTAAAATTCACTGGAAAAAATGAGTTTAAATACTAATGTGTCCGTTTATGGATCTTTGCCGTCAAGGCCTTGAGTAAAAAGAGTTCCAAAATTAACAAACTTCAGCAAAGGGTTGCATAACAAGCTTTTGAAGAGGAAGAAGGCTGACATCAGGGCCTGAAATGCCAAGCTAGTTGGCATGACTCAAGTAGTGATGATTGTAATGTTAGGTGATTGAAATTTATAGCTGTGCAATTCAGTAGATGAGTTTAAGTAGTGTGTGTGTGTGATTGTACATGCATGAGTGAGGGCTGATGCCTTTGCCCTGTGATTGCTGGGATCAGGGTATCTTGCTGAGTCATAGGTGAAGAGTTCCTTTTGGGATGTCCACTGTCTCCTTCAATGATCAACCATTAGCAGACTCTTGAGTCCTCCTCTTTCTTATTAGTTTTGCTTCAATAGAACCAAGTTAAAAGTCTGTACATTTCTATCTAAAAACACAGGAGTACTCTGTCATGATAGCTGGCATGAGACTTTGTGAGGAATGGAGGTTAATGAATGCCACAACTGCGCTATGCTCAAGATCAAGTAAATGCCATTCTAACCACAATTTCAGATTTGCTTTCCACAAGTCTATAATCCATCCTAGTAGTTTAAATTTAATTAATCAGATTGTAATCTGAAAAACTAGCATCTCTTCCTATTCAGTATTGGTCCTACCTAATTCTTGAAGCTACTGGAATAGACTCTGGCTCCTTGTGACCCTAAATTAGACTGAACAGGCTCGGAAAATGATTGACTAGATGAGCATATTTCTATAATTTAGTTTACAATTTAACAACTAGTATTTTGAGACAGACTGTAGTATTATCTTAACATAAACTGCTGTAACACTAATTCAAAGGAAGCAATATTTTGCCATTTATATAAATGTACTAACTCTGTAGACCCATCCAGCTTTTACACAACCTTCCCAGCAACAACACTGCTGAACAAGAAGTGCTGTGTGTGGTTTTGTGGTTAATACAAACTAGATAAAAGGCAAATTGCAAGTTTAGAAACAACAGGTTTACGCCATGGGTGCATGATTGTGAAAAAGAAGTGACAATAGTTACGCCTTCTTTTGACACAAAAGACCAACAATAGGGTACCCTGTCGCAATAATTTGGTATGAGGTAAAAGTTTAAATAGCTTGTTTGCCCTCTCACTGAAAAAAATTGGACTGTTTTTTGTATTTGTAGAAGATTCCATTTACTTCAGGCGTGATCTCACACACAACAAGTGTACACTCTATCCAGTATAATAATATAATAATACTTATTCTTTAATTTCCTTTCCATCCATCCATCCATCCATCTATCATTTTTAAACACTAAACTTATTACTAGTTTGCAGAAATTAGAACTTTAAGAACCAACCATTTTGAGGATATGAAGAAACATTTATCTAAACCCAATTAAAAACATTATAAACCCATTCTGGCTACATATAACTACATTTATAAGATATTAATATGCATTATATAATACTGCATATATTTATAATATCAATATAGCAAGTATGTAAATATATATAACCATACACTGGGGCATACCCACCTCAAGCCGACACAAGTTCAAAAACACACGTGATTTTATTTTTCTTCTTCTTGTGGGGACGCCTTCCTCGTTCCCACAAGTCACAGTCCCAAAGCACAAGCTCAAGCACCACACAATACAATACCATACAATTCTTTTCCTTTTCTTTCTCTTCCTTCTCTTTTCCTCCACACCTCCTGTAGCTTTGTCTCCTTCCTCCCAACTCTGGCTCACCAAGTAGTGTCTGTTGGCCCCTTGTACAGTATATGTCACCCAGAAGTGCTCCAGGTGCTCAGTTATGGAATTCCGGCTACTGCAGCACCCCCTAGTGGCGCCCATGGACCCCAACAGGGCTGTATCAAACTCCAACTCCCATGGAGCGGTGTCATACAGGATGTTTGCCACCTAGAGTTCTGGGTAGGTAATGTTCTGCCACATCTCCTTCCTGCTCCTTCCATCATGGGCGTCCACCCCGGGTTTGGTTTACTGATCAATTTAAAGATTGTTATTTTCATGGGAATTGCTACATATGCATTATTTTCACTTTTACTTTAAAACTTTTGTAAAAACGATACTTGTTCTTTATTTCCAGCCTCTGGTGTGGTTAAATCTTTCTCACAGGACGTATAACACTGTTCTTTTGCCACTTCACGTCTCTGCCGCTCGTGTTGTGAAAAGGGGGGGAGGGCAGGGGCTGAACGCACACTAAGGATAAGCGGTCGGATCATCTGCTGGCTTCCTGCTGCTGTCAAGCTGCGTATTCTGCTTGTTGCCTGTCGTTGTTTTAAGAGCTGGGTGCACATGATGTCTGTCTGCCAAAAGCACTCCAACAGTTGCATGGTTAGATGTCCGTGAACTTATTTTAAATGTTGTCACACTGCCTTGTCCCACGTGACGGTAATGTGTCTCTCACGGGACATCAAATTGTCTTCGTGTGACGTTAAAGTGTCTCTCGCGGAACGTCAAATTGTCTTTCGAGAAGATTCATCTAGTCTCCCTCCCAGGTTTTTTTTTAATTGATATATATATATATATATATATATATATATTTCACAGGTGGCTAGGGTGTGGTGGCAATCAGCCGCCTATTTAGGACCGGACCTGCAATCAAGGCTGGGTCGGGTGAGGAGGAGAGGCGAGGTCAGTGGCAGAGGAGGCGAGAGGCCGAGTGATTTATGTGTGGAGACAGTGGCTATTGACTTTGGGAGACTGGGAGTTTGGTGGCGGTGCACTTGACTTTTGTATATAGTAGTGTAAATAAGCGTGGGTGATGACTGAAGCGGTGTCCGCCTGTGTGTGTCCGGGCCGTCATATTTCTACTATATATATATATATTGTAAAGGACAGAGAGAGACAGTAGCAAGGGTTGGGGTTTTCCGGCCCCGATATATTGTACAGATAAACAAAAAACAGGTCAAAATCATAAACTAAACAGTTCATAATGCGCGACGCCGACTCCTGGCGTCGCGCCGATTATTGGGGAGGAGCGGAAGTGGAGGAATGTCGGGAAGGACCGCAAGGGAGGATGGGAAGGATGCGTCAGGGCAAGATGGCGGAGGAAGGAAGTGATCGCACTGCGGTCATCCATGCCTATGGTGCAGGGCGGTCTTTTTCCTATGAGGAAGCAGAGGGAGAAAGTTAATACCCCACCATTCCCTGGCGGAGTGGTTTCCCAGGTGCTGTCGAATCAATCCGCGCCTCCTACTCGAGCGTGCGTGACGATCCCCCTTAGCCCAGGACCGTCAGGTGGGCGGACCTAACCGGAGGTCGTGAATCGAGAGGGGCATCGGCATTGGCCTGAAGGTGCCCGCCCGATAAGTGACAGTGAACTATACGGCTGTAGTCCAGGAACCACCTGGTGACCCAGCGGATTCGACTCTTTGTGCAGGGACATCCACTGAAGTGCAGCGTGATCAGTCACCAAGCGAACTTCGCGACCCAGCAGGTAGTACGAGGTGGGTCACTGCCCACTTAATGGCCAAGGCCTCCCTCTCCACTGCCAGCGTGCGGGTCTCCCGGTCCATCAGTTTCCGGCTAAGGTACATCACAGGGTGCTCGACACCATCGCGCTTTGGCTCAGCCGGCACCCAGGCCTGTGTCGGCGTCGGTCTGGAAGAATAAGCGGGAGCCCAAAATCGACGTCCGTAACACAGAGTGCCGCGTTAGGGGCCTTCTTTAGGTCACTGAGCAGCGTGTTCTGCTTTGTCGGTCCACACCACGTATAGGGGCGCCTTTTTGTCAGGTCAGTCAAGGGTGCTGCTCTTTCGGAGAAGCGAGTACAAACCCGTGTAGTATCGCAAGCCCAAGAAAGCCTGCACCTGTTTCTTGGTACTCGGACAGGGCCATTCTAAGATGTCTTTCCTTTGGAGCTCTGTAGCGCACCTGTCCTTGTCCCACGAGGTAGCCTAAATATTTGGCCTCCTTTAATCCAAAAAACACTTCCGGGGTTTATGCGGAGGCGGCTTTAGCCAGTGTTGGGAGGACAGCTGCGACCTGCAGTGAGATGCTCCTCCCAGGTGCGGAATAGATGACAACGTCATCAGGTGGCAAGCACTATAGGACTGGTGGCGTCAGCACTCTATCTACCAGGCGTTGGAAGGTCGCGGAGCCCGTGCAGCCCAAATGGGAGGACCTTGTACTGCCAGTGCCCGCTAAGTGCTAAAGGCGTTTTCTCCTTTGCGGATGCCGTTAAAGGAATTTGCCAATACCCTTTTGTCATGTCAAGGGTAGTCAGATGTCGAGCCGTACCAACCGCTCAGGAGTCGTCAATGCGGGGCATGGGGTGGCATCGAACGGAGATCTGATTCAGACGTCTAAAGTCATTACAGAACCTCCAGGAGCCGTCTGGCTTAGAGCGAGGACAATAGGCTGGACCAGGGACTATGGCTCTCTTCAATTATGTCCATGTCCAACTATCTTTCACCTCAGTTAACCTCTCGCGTTTTGCCTCGGGAGTCGTAGGGCCTCTCCCGGACGATTACCCAGGCTCCGTGACTATATCGTGCTCAATCAAGCGGTCCGGCGGGTGACTCGGCTCACTACCTCGGGATGGCTCGGGTGTTTGGGCTAACTCCTGCGCTGCTTGGGGTCAGCTCTTCACGAGGTTAAGGGCAGTTGTGCTTGAAAAGGGAGAGTGACCTACGGGGCTGGAGCTCCTCTCTATCTTTCCAGGGCTTTAACAGGTTGACATGATAGATCCTCTCCTCGGTCGGCCAGTTGGGCTGTTTTACCAAATAGTCGCAGTCCTTTTCTCTCTTAACCTCTGAAGGCCCTTGCAGTGGCGAGCAGCTGAGTGGGAGGTCGGGGCGAGCACCTAACTTCGGTCCCCGGCGAACTCCCGAGGGACGAGTTGCGGTTGTACACACGGGCCTCGCTGCGCCAGTCACGTGCTCTTTAGGGAGGGCCTGATCTTTGTGAGTCGGTCGCGCGGTTGCGCTCACGTGCTCCAAAATATTGAGGAGGAAGAGCCTCGGCCTCCCAGCCTTCTTTTAGGATGTCGAGGATTCCCGGGGTTGTCGCCCGTATAGTAATTCAAGGGAGAAGCCCGTGGGGCCTGGGGTACCTCCCGGTAGGCAAAAAGCACGGCGGGAGGGCTGGTCCCAGTTCCTGCCGTCGCGCTGACCTGCGGAGCATCTGCTTAAGCGTCTGATTAAATCGCTCGACCAACCCGTCAGTTTGCGGGTGATAGACTGCGCTTTCAGGTGCTTATCTGCAGTAATTTGGCCACCTCTGAGCGTATCCAGTGAAGGCCCTGGTCCGTGAGAGACCTCCTTGGAATGCTACCACGCGTGGCTAAGTTAACCAGTTCCCGTGCGATGCTTTTAGTATTAGCGGGCGCAGGGAACCCCTCTGAGTACCGGTGGCATAGTCCACCATGACTAGGATATACTTATGGCCCACGGGTTGAGGGCTCAGGGTCCCACCAAATCGCCCCTATCCTTTCAAAGGGATGTCCACGGGGAATAGGGACTAGAGAGCACGGTCCCTCCTAGGAATCTAGGCATGCCTGGCACTCCGGACAAGATTGACAGAACCGCGGACCTCCTCGTTGATCCCAGGCCAGTAAAGCGGCTTAATCCTCTCAGTGTTTTATGCCTCGGTGGGCGCCTAGGAGTGAGCATGTGCCACTCGCATATCTCCCGCGGAAGTGCGGAATTAGCACAACTTCGCACCTCGCCTCATGGGTAGCCACCGGTACAACAGATCATTTTCAAGGACAAAGAAGGGTTCCGCTGGTGTGGATCCGTCCGCTGTCGAGCTGTTAGGCAGAACAATGCGCGTTCGCAAGCGGGAGTCATCATTCCCTGCTCCCTCAAGGAGGCGGCGTGGACCCGAAATTGATGGTCAGGCCGCCGAGAGGTCTTGGGGCCTGGGCCGGGAGTTCCTGGCTAGTCCCTTCTCCGGCGGAATCTTCCGGGTCAAGGTCCGTAGCCGCGAAAGGTCCCCGAGACACCAGCGCCCATAGGGCCTGCCCTTGTGCAGCGTGGAGGCCAGCGGGAGGGTTGCCTTTTCCCCTCATGACAAAGATCCGAGGCCGGGAGGCGGCGGAAGAGCGGCTTACGCTGTTCTTTTAGACCAGTCTTGTCCCAGGATCACTGGGAAGGGGTCAGGTAACACAGCGACCGCCATTTGGATTGGTTCCCCTTCCAGGTAAGATAACAGTGGCGGAGCGATATGACCTAGTCCCCCATGTACACAGGTAACCAACAAATGTTGCTTTAACCACTGTTGCGGTAAGGCAAGCGGCGAGCAACAATGGTAATGTTGCTGCGGAATCAAACAAAGCCACCACGGCGTGCCCATTTCAACACCACTCCGTGTCGGACTCGCCAAGGGATGCGGCGGGGTACAATACCTCTCCGTTGATGTCCAGCTGCAGTCCATAGGCTCCGGGCGATGTGATGGGGCAGTTTGGCAGCAGGTGGCGGTCTCGCCACACTTGAAACAGCTGGCGGACCCGGCCTCTCTTTGGCTCTGGCTGGCGCTTCTGCAGCGTCGAGGGGATTCGGGGTGCCGCCCGTCCTGCGGTTCCAGCGAGCAGGCTTTTCTGACCCCAAGTGGGACGCCAGCTGGCGCTCCAGGGCGTCGAGGAGGCCCGCATGTTTTGATAGGTGTGCCCCGGACCTGCTGGGCGAGGAACTGGGCATTGCATTGACCAGGCCTTCACAGGCCACCCGCTCGACGACTTTCCGCCCGCGGGGCTCTCTGGCCGTAGCCAGCGGCCCATCTTGCCCCAGAACTTCGACGCCTGGGCGCGGGCGGCGGTCAAAGACCCAGTTCGCCATTCGACCGCCTGCTGCGGGCTAATCGTGCGGGCCAATATTTGAGCTTGAGAGTGCGTAATTAGCGGCCTCCTCCTCAGGGAGGTCATAATAGGCCACGCGCGTCCCTTTAGGTATGGCGCCAAGATGGGCGCCCACTCGGACCGCTGCCACTCGTTCGGGTGGCCGTCCTCTCAAACATGCCCAGGTAGGCATCGCGTCCTCGAAGGGCCGCCGGTACCATAGGAGGCGGCTGTGGCGGGTCTGGTCTCGCCCGTTGGCTTCCACTAACCTGGCCCGTGGCCTCCAGCTCCCGGTTGGTAGCGGCTTGCGCTTGCATGCAGGGCCTGGAGCTGGGCGTTCATTCCCTGCAGCACGGTGTTCAGGTCCTGTCCCTCCATCATTCAGGATCTTTATCCTGCCGCCCTACGCCAGTTTAAAGGACCGAGAGAGACAGTAGCAAGGGTTGGGGTTTTTCCGGCCCCGTATATTGTACAGATAAACAAAAAACAGGTCAAAATCATAAACTAAACAGTTCATAATGCGGCGCGACTCCTGGCGTCGCGGCCATTATTAGGGAGGAGCGGAAGTGGAGGAATGTCGGGAAGGACCGCGGGAGGATGGGAAGGATGCGTCAGGGCAAGATGGCGGAGGAAGGCGGAAATGCTTTCGTCATCCATGCCTATGGTGCAGGAGCGGTCTTTTTCCTATGAGGAAGCAGAGGAGAAAGTTAATACCCACCATTCCCTGCGTAGTGGTTTCCCAGGTGCTGTCGAGATCAATCCGCCTCCTACTCAGGATGCGTGACAATATATATACTGTATATATATTTATACTGGCAAGAGGCCTTAATGGATGGATTAATTGAGTGAAATGCTGGCTGGCAGTGTTTCTCAAGGCTGGACCAGTTTAGGTTGGAAAGGAGTTAGATTTTGGAAATGCGCCTGCTGGTCTTTTAATACTTAGAGGGGCACTGCCGGAAAAACTGCCTCCTTTCCACATGACCTGGAGCTCTGAAAGACTTGATCAGGAGACCAGAAGCAGTTCATGGGTCAAATTTACTACGAGCTGACTGCCTAACTTAAAGGAGTCACAGTTTTGAGGCAGGGGGCAATGCTGTCTTGGTGGTGGAAGAATTATATATGGTTGCAATTTTGCTGGTGTTCTGAAAAAGAAAGTGTTGGTGATTAAACAATCCTTTATTTGAACCTGGAACTGTGTGGTGTATTATTGTGTCTGTGGTCTAGGGCTCAGTGGTGCCCCCTTGTGGTTACAATATACACATATAGTATCATCTCTTTCTCTCCTTTTACTGTATATACAAGTACTTATGAATCAGTAGAATCTTCATCTTAATTGAAAGCCTATTGAAAGGTTATGTTGTAATACATGCTGGTGAAGCAAAAGAATTGTGTAGTGGCACCCTCCATTAAGTTATCAGGGCTTGCTTCTTTCTTGCAGCAAACTACTTGAGAAAGTGACACAGCAGAAAGGAAATGATTGCAGGTGACATCTGCTGAACTTAAAGCATATTGCTGGGCTGCTCATAGGAAGAAGAGGAAGAACAGCAGTGCAAGATACAGAATGCACACACAATAAATTAATGAATTAATTACATTTATAACACACTTTTCTAACTTATTCAAATCACTTAACATAGACAGTAACCACTTAGCCACCACCTATCTATCTATGTGCAGCTATCACCTGGATGCAATGGCAGTCATTTTTGAGCCAATACACTCACCACACATTAGCTATTAGGTGGGAAAGGGTGAGACAGTTAGACAGTCGGGTACACAGGGTGATTAGGGGGCCAGAATGGACAAGGCCATGTCCAACAATTTAGTTGAAACATTGGGACACACTCTACACTCTTTTTGAAGGATGGTCAGAAATCTTTTACGACCGCAGAGAGTCAGGAACTTGGTTTATGTCTCATTTTAAAGGTTAACACCATCAATTAACAGCACAGTGTCACAGCACTGTACTGGGGCATTGAGATCCATACTCAAGCCTGCCCGATGGTCTCCCATACAAGTCTGAACAGACCCAAACATGCTAGCTTCAGATGGATTAGGATGAACAAATGCTTGCACAAACTGACCTGTGCTTGTGTCTTCATACCAAAATTATGATTTGAAAATACACGCTACACACTGGATGAGAAAGACCTCCTAGTGGCTACATTTTTTGATTTCCAAGCCAAACAAAGGAAGCTATTCATTGATAAAGAACAATGAGAGGTAAACCTGAATTTAGGGCTATTGAGCAGCTGGCCAATATTATGCCTCATAAACATTCGAGACATATTTCAGGATGCAGACTTCAATAACAACAATGGCAGAGAAATGTTTGCTGACTTATGAAGAGTCTGTGAAATACTCACAACTTCTGCCCATATACAAACATTTGTTTTCACAGACCTTACATCAATGCTTGGTTGAGGAGCATTATTCTGAGCGTTATTAGGTGATTTGCTCACTTTTCCTACTGAAAACAAAGAATGTGGCTTCTTGTATATGCACCACATTTTCTAAGGACCAGGGTCTGCATGTTTCCTGTATGTATATACTATTTCAGAATCACAATATTTGGAAAATTTTCTATTATTATTTTATAAATCTGTATATATAATTCACTAAGCACGCCAAGACTGTAGCGCCAAGCAAAACAGAGCCCGCGCCAACTCTAAGACCATGGATATGCTGCTAGAGTCCCGCCCGCCAACTCTAACCTTCCTACGTGTCATGGGATACACATGACAGAGCCACGCATGCCAACTGTAACGTCCTCCTTGGTCAGCGTCGCTCTCGGGCGCGCAACAACTCACCAAACACAGCCTCAGTCGCTTTGTCTGTGTAAAAGTCCACATGACCTCTGAGCCACGTTAACCTTACATGCAAAACAGAAGTACAATCACCAACTGGCAGAGCCCCACCAACTCTAACTAAGGGCAAGCAAGACAGAGGCGCCGCAAGACAGAAGACCACGCCCACCAACTCAGGGCCCCACCCACTAATTCTAAGACCATGGATACGCCATTTAGTGTATAAATGGATATAAATAAATGATATAATATATAAATATAACGATTACGCCAAAATCTGTTGTATGTAAGCGATACTGTTTAAAAGCGTATTGTTTTTCACCAGAAAGCCGGTTTCCACGTCTACCTGTATTAAATGGCACTTTTACCACTTTGCAATAGGGCAGTGCAGACTTATCGTGTCGACTGGGCAACACAATAAATGGGCGTCTATCTATATGTCTATGTTTTCCGTACCTGCTACAGGAAAGTACTTTCTTGACTATGGCATTGGTTTTGCTCCTTGTTATTTTTGTTATAATGCGCGGTGGTTTCCTAAGCCTTTGTTATACTGAATTCTTTTCTCACCGTTTTCCGTTCTATTCTTGGCTAGTATTATATATTTCATATTGTTTGCATGGTTTCCCATGTCTGTGACTTCATTTACTTCTTAAAAGTATAAGTGCTGGGTTAACTGGGACCCTTATAAGTGAGTGTTGGCATGAATATAAATGTGCCCTGTGATTTAGTGGCTAGCTATCCAGGGACTGTTCCTGTCTGATGTTTAAAACTACTGGACTTGGCTGCAGCTGACTGCGACTCAAATGTATTAAGAATTTGCTGTTAACCCCCCCTTTTCAATTTGCAAATTTCTGCCTGTACCCACAGCCACACCATGACACTCTCATTTTCCCCTTTTTGAAATGGGCAGTTTTTTGTGACTTGGATGTCGACTACTTAAAACCCAAGAAAATTTTACACTTCCCCCCTTCGGTTTATAGACACAAATGTGGCTAAGAATATTTTAATACAATAAATAAACAAGTTAATTTTAATAAAAAAAATCATGGGTATGGCCTTTTTTTTCTATATTTTCCTTTTAAAAATAAAATGAATTTAGAAAGCTAAAACAAGCTGAACAGCTGGGCTAAAAAAAACTTTATAAATAACCCTGAAGACTGGTAACCTTACACCCATTTAAACGGAATAGAAGAAATCACAAAGTCTTTCCTGAGTTAAAGGATCATACAGTAGGGCCTGTATTTTTCCTTCTTTCATTGTGAATGAACATCTGTTTCTGTTTGTTGGTGGATCACCAATTGTATTTTTGAAAAAAGTTCCAAGTGTTCTAAATAATTAGACTACTTTCAGTTGGACTATTTTTTTTTAACTCAGAGGGAAAGTTTAAAAGTAAAAAATTGTTTTTTTTGTCATATAATATTAAGAAACAATGTATCGTTTTTTATTATTTTTTTCTTTCTATTTTTGCTTCCGGCAAGATTGGGAAAATTCGTTATATTTTGTGGCCTGAAAGGGGAAAAAAATTGTTCTGTCGAAAAAGGGTTTTATTGGAAAGTTCCCTAAAATTTTAATGTCGGGGGTGTGGCATTACATACTATACAGTTTTTTTTTATATTAATTAGCAACATTATTTTAAAAAAATTAAAATGGGGAAATTGAGTACACCCCCCCGCGGAAGGTTCCTATCTAGCTGGAATGCCACGCTGGTTAAAGAAGGCTCTATTCCTCCAGTCTCTAGCGCAGCTCCATGTTCTATGCGCCGGGTTTTATAAATGTTGCGTTCGTGTTTTGCCAAAGTCTCCACAGCAGCAAGGTGAACCATGAAGTCCCCTGACAGATTGGAGTAGTGCCAGAAGTACTCCCAGGATTAGCAAGGGCCCCCACCTCCTAAGTCAGCGCTTGGAGGACGAAGAAGAGCAGGGCAATTTGCATTCAGGCGGAGGGGGGAAAAAAGGGGGGAGAAAAGTGTCTGTAGAGCAACACTACGGACTGTAAAAAATTTTATTACCAGACTTAGGAATAAAAATGGGCAGTATGGGGGGAAAGGGGAAAGAGCTTGAGCTTTGTTATTTTTTTTTCTGTTTATCATTTATTTTTAATTCACCCTCTCCCTGTATATTTTGTGCTATTTAAAAAAAATTTGTTTCCCTGACCATTATTTAGATTGTCTGTTTTTTTTTTCCCAAAGGTCTACAAAAACCCCCCAAAAAAACACAATAAAACAATGTTTTCAAGTATTCACCCCTTCAGGTTTTCTGTTTGTTATGTTTTGTTATTTTAAATTTTTTTTTCTTGTCAAGCATATTAGTATTTCATACCCTTTTTATGCCCTTAAAATTTTCCTCATATTACCCCATTCACTGATCTTTGAACCTTCAATTTGTTTTGGACCACCAGTGGTCAATTCCATTGATTGTACATGATTGGAAAATACCCCTGTCTAAAAAGGTTGCATATTTGCAAAAACCAAACATGGGATAAAAAAATTGTTGAAACTTAGAAGGATTGTGTTAAAACACAGATGGGGGAAAAGGCTACAACAAACTTTCTGCAGCACTGGGTTTCCCAAGGGAAAAAATTTGGGCAACCTAACTCTTTCTGGGCTGATCACTCAGCCAAAATGAAATTCTTGGGAAAAAGAGCTTTAGAAAAAAGTGGGCAAAAATGCCCCTGTTGATCCCCAGAACCTGTTCAAAAATGGAGCTGCAGGGCAAATGCCAACAATCCACCCGGGGGTTTATGGGGAAAAAGGTAAATGGAAGGGTTTTCTCAGTAAAGACCCCAAAACCCACTTTCGTTTGGGAAAAATATAAAAACTCTTGAACTGTGAAACAAGATTCTCATCTGATAAACCAAGATTGAACCATTTGGCATAAGTTCTAAAAAGTCATGTCTGGAAAACCCGGGACGTTTACCTGGGCAATACCATTCCAAAATTTAAGCATGGTGGGGGAAGCATCAGTTGTTTTTCTGAAGCAGGGGCTGGGAGACTACTTGGATCAAAGAAAGATAAATAAAGCAATATACCGAGATTCCAAAGAATACCCACTCCAAAATGCTCTGGCCCTCAGACTGACTTAGGTTCATTTTCCCAAAAGGACAATGATCCTAAGCACAAAGCAAAGATACAACATAGCAGTAGCTTGGGGACAACTCTGTAAATGTCCTTAAGTTTCCAATCCAGAGCCCAGACTTTAACCTAATCCAACATCTCTGGATAGACTTAAAAATTTAGCTGCCCTGCGATCTCCATCCAACCTGATAGGCCAGGGATCTTCAGAAAAGATCCCGGAAATCCCAGGACCACTAGCAAGGCTTGCTGAATCATACCCATGAAGACTCAGGCTGTTCGCTGAACAGTGATCCACTGAAATGAGTAAGGGGTTTGTGATATTTCAGTCGTTTGAACAGATGTGCAAACATTTCAAAATCCTATTTTCACTTGTTCATTCTGCAGTATTATGTTATTCAATTCCCAAAATGAAATTAGATTATATTGGTTTAAGG
Organism: Polypterus senegalus; assembly: GCF_016835505.1. NCBI lineage: Eukaryota > Metazoa > Chordata > Cladistia > Polypteriformes > Polypteridae > Polypterus > Polypterus senegalus. Next base: position 22,957 of record NW_024385626.1, read on the forward strand.
CTGCAACATAACATAATCTGAAAATTTGAAAGGTTTGGTTTCAATTCAATTCAGGTTATTTTTGTATAGTGCTTTTTGCTGAGCACTGTGACAAGTTCTCAGAAAAAATGTAAATAAATTTTGAAATTTACTTAATACACAGTTCATACACCTAAGACACAGATTTCTCTAAACAAAAGGAAAACAGTCTGATTAACATTAATTGAAACTGTTAACATAAATGGAAGTGATAATATCTCTTGTTAATTTTTGAACTAAGGCCATTTGGTTCAGAATACTTTCTGAAAAGTTGGATGACAATTATTTTATTATGGCTTTGCTGAAATGTTCATGGAGGAAGGGAGAGATAGAAGAGAGAAATTCTCACCCAGTGGCAACAAAATACAGCAGCAAAAGCAAATACAATGCTAGCATATCCTGCAATCCACCTACATTTTGACATCATATCTGACAGGCACACAGACAGATATTGAGCCAAAGGAGACTGACTTCTATAAACATAGGGACCCAACAGGAAAAATTGTATGGCGGTGCAACTTAGGACAGGGGGAAAAGCACAGCTCTTTATATTATGTGTCCCAAACACAGGGCTGTGAGGCACTCCAGTGTTATCACACTATCAGAAGTCATTCCAGGTCTCCCCCGCACTGGACAATAGAAACAAACTGGCTGGTTCTGCTAGGAGGGATGCCCAGACAGCGAAAAGCATCTAGATATATTCCTGCCTGCCAGGTATGAGTGAAGAAACACAAAACTAAATGGATATGGGCATGTGTGTGTGTTTATATGAGAATATATATCTACAACTATATACTGTGTGTGTATATATATATATATATATATATATATATATATATATATATATATATATACATATATAAAATGCATATTCTATCTGTTCCATCCAGGCAGGTTGAAATCTAAATAATCAACATGGACCTCAGTATTAATGTTCTTAATATGTCTCTGTTATATCATCGGTATGGGACTTTAAACAGACTTAATGTTTGTGGGCTATCTATTGGTGACAAATGCAAACATTTTGTTACTAAATGTTTGTGATGCTCTATCTGAATATAGAGACATTGCAACAGAATGGACACACAGACAGAACAGCAGACACTTCTCTTTTTTTAAGCTGAGATATACACTGCTCACAAAATTAAAGTTTTTGGTGGATGAACAAACCCCTTTTTTTCTTTTGTGAGAATTGAATTAGGAGGGCATGGCAGACAGGATAAGGGAAAAAGATCCCAAAAAGACGTTTTAAACACTTTCGTTT